>NC_080380.1:148017063-148324417 GCF_014773155.1 Arachis stenosperma | reverse complement strand
ACGGTTTTTTTGTCATTAGCCCGAACTGCTTCCCATATCTGTTGCGCCACCAGTAGACGGTATTGGCTGTCCTTTGGCTTGCGTACAAAAAGCTTCTCTGCATACTGTCATGGAATAACAAATAATTGAGGAAGTTGTTTTCTGGTGCAATTAGAAGGTCACATAAAATGTAAAATGCATACAAATGTTCATTCCACAATTGTCTAATGGTTTGTGCTTTTGTGATAATGATGCCTTTAGTAGCACCATTGATAATCGGATACATCTTAGGCGATCTTGATGATTTTAGTAGCACTATTGCATTTTATTGACTTGTTACAACAGCACTTCATTGTCCGAAGTCAAAACCATAAACCATCATATTCCCTAAAACTAATCAAAATTATATAGTAATTGTTACAGGCTTTGTTTTCTGCTCAGTAAGATCTGAAAGTATAAGAAGCCTGCATATAACAGATATTATAATCATACCTTCGCATTGATAAACTTTTCCTTAACAGATAGAGACTCGGATTGAGAAGGTTTGCTGACGAAAAGTGCTAGTGATTTATCAGGCCTGCTTAACCTTCACGAGTAGTAGTGGATATCAATACTTGATCAAAAGTTCATAGAAATAAGTGGTCTAATGCAAAGATTGAGGAATTTTTACCCTGTAGAAACAAGATCAACCTGAAAGCCACTTCTCGATTGCAATAGTTCCTCCCAGACAGAGTTGGCAAAAGTATTCCCAAGAGACTGAAACAAACTTATTACAGAAGGTTCCCACACTTTAACATCCAGCGTAAGGGACCTGACCTGTAACAGAAGTGACGAAAAGGGTGCTAGATGATCAATGTATTGAAGCAACATCGCAAACTAGAAGCAGTTGTTGAATCCTAAATATCGAAGTTCGAGGATTTCAAAATTTAAAGTAAAGATTTTATAATATGCTCTTTGTGAAGCAACTTTACAGATGGTATTCGAAGTTAAAGAAAGAATTTTACATATAAGTACAGAGATCAAGAGAAATCACTAGTGTGGCCTACCTTTGATATGTGTACACCAAGATTTCGATGAACACCAGAGCACTCGATGCAAACAAGAACACCAAGATTTAGTGATGCCCAATCAGGTTCAGGGGCACCACAATCAGCACATCTATCATTCCCACACACTTTTCGCAACACATCAATAGGCTTCTCATTTTTAATACCGGATCGCTGCAGCTGCAAACTTCTCGAGTTGCGGTCCACATTTGCTGTAGCGGGATTTCTCTCTGCTGCAAATTCTTCAATAGCTGTGTGATCAAAATCTGAACTTTCAAAAGAACTACTCTCACTGGTAGACCTGTTATGAGCACTTCCCATTGGACTTGCAGGTAACAACTGAAAAAATTGGGCACTGTTAATCAAAGTTAACCGAATTTCCATTGGAACATATCAAGCAAAAGTTTATGGCAGTTACCCTTTCAGGAATCTGAGAACTCAACAATGAGGCAATAACACCTGTGATCTTTTCAATCCAATCCGTTTGGTCCAGTGCGCTCTCTGCCTGCACTGACAAGAATAATTCCGGAATTAAACTATAAAGCCCTTACTATTGTCCCTGTAATAATATCATAATCCAAGAAATTGAAAATCATATCAAATAACCTGCAAAGTGTAGTTCTTTGTTGGTGAGATGATCCGGAAGCAAAACCTCAAATCTGATTGGTCAGCATCAACTTTGATTGTAGATGTAAGAAGGTTCACAGTATGATGAGCAACAGATTTCTCATCATGTACTCCACCATGATGATGAGAAGACAACCATCGACTTAAAAGTCCAGACCCGAGCTCAGAACTATTCCTTTGACCAGAATGTTGACTGCTAGATCCCTACACGTGAGAATTAAAACAATAACATAAGGAGAATGAAGAAGCATATCAGCTCAAGTCATTCATAAACCAACTGATTTGTTCATGTTAGATTTCTAACCGATGACTTGCTGACTTGTTTACGGTAGTAATACAGCATTCCCCGACTATCAAGAACAAAAAACCTCCTCTTCCAATCTCCCCTTAAGTTTGACGATCGTTTTGAGAGATAACCCTGTCGAATAGTTTGGACCTAAAAATGATGTACAGACAAGAAAATGTTAGAGGAGCCATCTGGAGAAAATAATAACTAATTCTTTTTTATCAACAAATTTACAGGCCTCTTCTCCAACCTTTCCCTTTGCAGCAGATTGCATAACTGCCTCTATCATCTTATGCGAACTTCTACCAATGGCTTGTATGCCATCTCCATTAGGAGATCCACTAGAACCGTTTGAAGCCCATCTACTCTCTCGGTCAATCTGCCGTTTGTATTCTTGCATTCTTTCATTGAGAGCTGCCTGCTCATAATTGGACCTTTCTCTTGACTGTTGAGCATAAGTCAAGACCTGCAAAGGAACTAGCTTGGAGTAAATAACTTTTCATGCTTCACTTTATTATAATTTTACCAATTACATAAAATTCCATATAAAAAAACAAAGTCTTTGGTGTTCAGAGACAAAGTTGATTTCAAACCTGGTTAATATATGGCTCCATCTGGTGCAACAATTCATACCCCTACAAGTAAAATTTACTTAGGACAAGCACGGTGACAAAGAATATGGTGCAGAAGATACATATACGAACACAATGTCTACCTGTTTGAAGTAACGAAGATGCGCATCCATTGTCCCACTAACTGCTTCCAAAAATTCAAACCTCTTCTTGGCTTCAACGTTTGACAAGGCAGTAACCTGGAGAGGTATTTTAACTTTGTGAAAAAAAATCACACCGTGATAACTTGTTTATGTTCTGATCAAATGAGTTTACTGACCAGATTAAACCGAGCTTGCTCAAATGTAGATCTTGCATTATGAAGCTCCTGAAACATTTCCCAATCATTTAGGAGTTCGAAGAATGGGATATTCGAGTGTCGAGTGTGAACATAAGCTGTCCCAAACAAATAAGACATACAAAAGCTTACCTCTTCTAGGGCATTAGCTACTTCACTTTTTGTGCCTTTTCTCAGTGACAGAAACCTTTCACGAGTCTGCAAAGATTATAGATTTAGCAATTATTAGGAAGCAACTTGATGCTGAAGCTTAACATTGTTGTCTCCAGTTTTATATTTAAGAAGTAAATAGGCTACAGCAAACTAGACACTTAGAAAATTCTGAAAATTATGTTCTCAGAGACTTCTGTTTCAAGTCTAGGACCATTTTATAGTAGTGTATCAAAAATTGTTAAAATCTACCATATGTCCATGGATCTCTTTGTATCAGAATGAAATCAATGAATCATTTAGTAGGCAATTGTATCCACATTCTCGAATCAGGAGGAACAAAACACCACGTGGGCAAATTATAAAGAATTTCTGATAGGAAATGTACCTGGTCATAAATAAGGCTAGCCTTGTCAAAGCGTTTCCGTGCTTCCTGCATCAGAAGGATCACTTAAAATGTAGACAACTGCATAATTTGCTCATAGAGATTGAAATGCTCAAAAGTACCGGTATGATGATGTTAACGGAGGTACATTAGCATAGTAGTTTTCTTGTGAGAATCAAATTTTGAAACATCAAATGAAAATATAACATGAGAAATTATTATAAAAATATAGTACCTTGACCTCTTGCAAATCTATGTTGACAAACTGGAGCAATCTGTCATTTAACATATGCTCAACCTGAACAAAAGAAACAATATATGTCAGTAGGATATTGGCACCAAGAGCTGATAGGAAAACAATGTCTTATTTATTGCTAACTAAACTTTTTACTTTTTCCCTTCGTTTTCATAAAAGAAAAAGGGCATGTTAAGGAGTCAGTTGCAGTTATTAAAAGCTCGAAAGCATTTACAACACAATATCATACCTGTGATCGAAGGACCTCTTTGTATGTCCCAATTTCTCGTAAGGCTATAGTGAATTTGGTCATAACGGGGCCTGAAGTGCCGGAAGAAACTCAATCAGAATTATTCCACAATCCTTCAGAGTTTAGTAAAAAATTACATGCAGGCTTAAATCAAAATATGTAGTTGGATAATCCTAAATACAGTAATCTTAATAATAGAGAAAAAGTTCAAGCAAATTCTCTCATTGAGAATTGCACTGTTGTGACAAAAGGGAACATAGTCATGTTAAGTGTAATAAGTCGTAACTTTTCTTGAATTGGCAACTTTCCTTGGGCACTAAGAAACATGATGACATTGAGAATACGTTCATGTAAGCTAGGATTACAAACAAAGAACCTTTGATCAACCATCATTGAATAAATAAATAAATAAATGCATACCTCCGAAAGCCACACTGATGGGATCATTATGCCCACCGCCAAAAGTTTCAAGGGCACTTGCAAATGCAATGTCTCCGTCATATGCCTCCCCAAGTCCTTCACTAGAAGGCACAACAGTGAAGACAATTAGATACTTAAAAATAACAACATATTACCAATTGAACATGTTCTCAAAGGTTCATGGCTAGTAATCAACAAATAATGATAATGATAAGATGAAAACAATGACGTACGTATATTTTCTACATCCTTTGTAAAATTTTAAACTTCTCTCTCTCAAAGATTCAGCACTTTCCTCCATGCATTGTATCTGTCCACCAAAATATTCAAGGAGAAAACCATCTTGATTCTTAGCATATATCAGACCAATATATGATATTTGAACATGACTGCAGTGTATAAGACTTCTAAAACAGAGAAGGAAGGGAAAAGACCAGCAAAGACCCTGCAGAATGAGGTACAACATGATAACAAATGATCACACATACTACAGAAAATCTTTTAACTGGAGTCACATTTCGTGACGTTTAGCGCTAGTGGGGTAGCAAGGGCCAAAAATCACATGGACCCTCATATAATATAGCTCTTGCAAACTCTTGATGTCTATTTAACTCTCACTGCTCGTGCTTACCGCAGCGTAAATCATAGCCACCTTCAACTTTCTTCAACCAAAAGATCATCCAACAACACTCTAGGCACAGCCGATCAGGTGTGCCACAAGTAACAGCCATCACTACCATGTCCAAATTCACAAATGTCCAAAAAAAAAATTGCAATTACCTCAGGCAATAACAAAACTAAAGGGCACCTCACTAGGATATTTCATCTCCACAAAGATTCTGAGTATACAGGACTAGTAAACTTATTTACAAAATGTTTGGAACATATATGAGGGATGTTGACATGAACAGAAGGCCATAACATAACCCACTTTCTTCTAGCTTTCTTCCCTTGATTTTTTGTTGAGATTCCACATAATTCAAAAGGAACCATAGTGATTTTAGTGAAGAAACAAAGCTAAAGTTGAGTATCCAAACATGAGAATATTCACATTCCAGCTAACACTAACACTCCTTATCCTGTACAACATGTACAAAATCTACCGCTTTTTTTTCCCAGCAAACTAAAAACATTTGATCAACATGAAATTCTACACCCTACCCAAGATTAAATTCTGACTAAGCAACAGAAACAAAAGAAAAAGTTTTGATTTTTGAGCTCAGAAACAAAAGGGTAAGAAGAGTGAGTGAGAGTGAGAGTGAGAGTGAGTGACCTGCTTCCGGAACATAGGAGAGTCATCTAGCTTTGCAAATTGCATTTTTGTTTGATTGGGACCAAACAACAAACGATTCCAGTGCTTGATTCTGCAGTGTGTTGGTCTAAGAATAACTCTGATTCAGCATTTCATCATCAAATGCTGGATCTTGGAATCCAAACCTCAGAAAAACACACACCCTCTTGCAACTTGCATCAACAAAATCTGAACTTTTTCCAGCTTCCAACTCCACACTTCACTCTTCACTGCCTCTGATTTCAGTGCCTCAAAAAACCCTAAAACGGCAAAAGCACAGAAAACATGGACAACGTTGGAGTTTGAGGTCACATTAGATTTGATTTGTTTGATTTTTTGTGAGTGTGAGTGTTACTGCTTCAACTTCTCAAGTGAACAAAAGGGAAAGTGAAAAATAAAAATTAAAAAAAAAGGGTCTTAAAATTTTCTTATTTTTCTTTATATTTTTTATTTTTACTATTTCTTATTGTATATTGGGAATTCTTTAAACCCAAAATTACACTAATCAAACCAAAATCTTAATAAGAATCCCAAGAGAGACTAAAGTCACAACCCAATTGAGTTCCTTTTTATGCACCTTTCCCTTTCTTGCCCCCCTTCTTTTTCTTTTCTCTCTTTTCCTTTTTAATTATTTTACCATTTTTAAAATTAAAATACTCAATATATGATTGGAAGAGTTTTAAGTGTATCAAAAATATCGATGTTCCAGTTATTTTAACCGTTAATTTGAATTATAAAAAATATATACGATATATATTAATTAAAATCAATGATTAAAACAATTAGAACAACAATGTTCTCAGTACACTTAAAATTTTTCCTTATAATATTCATATTATAATATGTACTATATTGTCGTCATAATTAGCAGAGAATCGCAGATTAATTTATGTTTTCTTTTTATGTCCTTGATTCATTTCTTCGTGTACAGATAGGAACACCCATTTATTTTTATTTATTATTACAATCTAAGATTGGTGCAGCTATGTTTTGTCGAATTTTGACGATGATATGTTAAAGACTAATTAAGATATATCATATTGAATTGATTCGATTACTTCAAAAGCTTGAGCGATAATAATGATAATGATTTTAATATCCTACTACTTGCTAGATCTCATTTTAATATCTCATATTAAAATAGATACGTAATTACTCTAACTTCTCATGAGATCATATATATAATACTAGTAGATCATTGTCATAATTATAAAGAAATATAAAATATAATAGTATATTAGACTAAATTCTAATTTAATATCTTAATTAAAATGGATATAGTAAATTCTCTTTAAATTTACTTTAACTAAACTTCTTATGAAATTAAGTAACATCGTGCAATTTTATGAATTTATTAATAGATACTAGCATGTCTATTAGTTCATTCTTTTTATTTATTAAATATGTATAAAAATAATAAAATAGAATTAATTCATATGACAAATAATTTATAATTTAACTAAGATTTTTTAGATTCAAATATTGAAAACAATCAAAATAATTTTTTACAAATTATATATAATAAAATATATTTTTTTAAAAATATACATTAATCTTTCTCATATTTATTATATATAGAATCAATTTATCATACTTATATATATAACTTAAAGAAAAAAATGACATTAGTTACAAAATTTAGAACATTATGCATTTTATAACTTAAATTTCAAAGATGTTAATTGATACCTTTATAAATATTAAAATAAAACATAGTTTAAATCAAACCTATTATATTAAACTACTTAGGTTAGTAAAACATTAATGCAAAACATTAAAAATTTAATTTTGATGCATTATTTTGTTTTTTACTAAAAATAGAAAGATTCGAATCTGCGATCTCATAGATGAGTATAGAAAGATTATGTCAATTGAACTATAACTTATTGCCAATTAATTATAACTCAAATGGTATAGTCTTTCTATACTCATTTAAAAGATTACGAGTCTGAGTATTTCTATTTTTAATAAAAAAAATTTTTGATGTATTATTAATATAAAATAATTTTATATGTGTATTTAATTATGTAACGTTATATTAATAAAAATAATTATTTTTTATATTAATTATATAAATAATTATTTAAAAAACAAATATAATTATACGAATTGCATAAAATATTTTAGCTCGTGTGTATCAAATTAAACTCAAAGATTAATGGGGCATAATCTTTATGAGAAAAGCAAAGAGAATTATGATATTGAGAAGTGAAAAACGGGAAGAGGGAGGAAGCTTAGGTAGTAAAAACAACGTTGTATGTGTTGTACGACAAGAGGACGGAGTTACTTATTCCAACCAACCCAACACTGTGACACACAAACACCAATACCAACACCTTGTTTGATGGATAATGTTCTCTCACGCGCAACAATGGCGCGTGTATGCAGATCGTCTGCTCTGTCTTGTGGGCCTTAACCTCAGTTCCCTCCATTTCCTGGACCATCTTTTGGGCCCCACTCTCTAACCCCAATAACAATGCTCTCTCATCTTCATTCATTTCATTTTTCATTTTTATTATTACCATTTTGGGTATAGGGCATATCCCAAATCAATATGTGTTGTGTTAGACCCAACAATAATGCTCCTCAAACAAATCTTGGATCTTTATTTTTGTGGTTTTGTTTGCTCCATGTTTGGTTTCTTTTTCAATTTTGAACCTTCTAATCCAAAAATAAATAAATAAATAAATAATAAATTCACTGATCTTGGAATATAAGAAAAATAATTAGGAATGCATTTCTCAAAATAAAATGTTGTATTAATCACCATTGGTTGAGAAATGAAAAGTTAACATTCTACGTTTTATGACTTATTCCATAATTAATTTTAGGACTAAAAGCTATATAGTATTACATGAACAAAATATATTACTCGTTTACTTACCTTTAAGCATAACAATTTTGAATGAAACTAATAGCAAGCATCTCGATAAATATTTAAGCAAAAGTTTTTTTTTTTTTTGCCCTTCTTAATTAGTTCAGGAAGAATATGTAATCCAAGTACCTTTTTCCTATCCCAAAAATAAAAAGTAAAAATGAAAACAAAATCAATTCAATCCAATTTATATGATATTCAGTCTTAGTTGTATGACGTTCTAAAATTTTCGGTCAAACTAATAAATTTGACAAGTTATGTACTGATAATGAATTAAGAAGTAAACTTATAGAGACAAAACGGAAAGGACAAGAGGATCTATTAACCTTCTAATTTTATATCTTGTTTCATATATTCCTATATATAATTAACAATAATTTACTTTTTAATATCTCAAAAAATTGTGTTTGTGTACATACAATTATACAGCCATCTTATTTTTCCGAATTTTCTTTTTGTCATGAATTCCTGATTTTGATAGATGATAAGGTAATATATATACATCAAGGAATCAAAGCTGAATGCATAAAAGTAAGGAAATGAAAGAATCCAAGAACTAGTAAGCATGATATTTGTTGCATACCACTTTCACTGTGAGCCAAAAACATGATTAAAGTAAAAACCAAAATACAAAAAGACAAAAAAAAAAAAATTGCTGGACAGTAGTAACTATTAAGCATGGAAGCAGTATGTACTTCTATAGGTACATACACTATGCAACACTTCTACAAATAAGTTTCACTATCACTATGCTCTTTGTATAAAAACTAACTATTTGTTGCATAAAGTTTACTCAAAAATCTTACTTAAGATTAGTTTAATATCAAATGATGGGACTTTAAGTGGCAAACAAAACCGAGATAGGTTTGAAATTTTGTCCAGATATTTCACTTCTTTTATTATTAGGATTCTGATTGAGAAAAGAATTAATATCTTAACATGTAAAAGGTGGAAAATAGTAGAATACTAATGTCTTTTTGTTTTTTCATTACTAATTTTCAAATTTAAAAAAAAAAAAGTATAACCTACCTCTTCCTACATATAGCTTACATGACAAAGCAAATTTAACCCTAGATTAAAGGAGTCTATAACACTTCTTTTGGTGCTATATCCTTCACCTTGCACTTGATAAAGTAAAATGAGCCAATTCAATGAACCATAATCTCTTTCACAATATATAATCAACAGCATAAAATGAAAGACAACTAAGAAAATATCTTCAATAGTGTCATCATCTGTACAACCGCTATTATTGGCTGCTGAAATACTACTAATCTATGAAAAACAATAAATGCAGTAACTTCCAATTTTTCCAATTTTTTCAAATGTGTTATAAAATCCTAGGATGCTAGTAATCAACCACAAAAGATATGCAGAAAAAAGGGGAGAAAATGGAGGAAGCAAATGCTGCACATATTCTTCTAGAAGCTACTCTTGATAAATGATGAAAACCACTGGTACCTAAAAGTGTTTTATGTACACTGCTCTAGTGTTCTGAACTTGTTGCATCATAGTTTATCCGCAATTCTTCCTAAAGCATCTGCAAGCTTATCCAGCACAGCAACAATGTTACTTGCTGTGTCTTTCTGCTGTTGCCGATCCAATTGGAAATTGACGTTCTGAGCCTCGAGTTGATCGCGCAGCATCCTGCCATTTTTTTCTAACACATCAATTAGTTGACTCTGCAGAGTTTCTTCTTCCGAATCAACTGAAAACCGCTTCCTCTTTCGTTCTCCTTGAGATGTAGAATCCGGATTTGAAGCTGGTTGTTTCTCATTAGTAGCATCTATAGGGTAAAAGAAAATGTCTAAACAAATCAAATTATATTTGACAATGTCATCATGGAACTTAATTCTGTAACATTGTAATGGTCAAAATTTTAACCTTTGATCCTACTCATATGCCTTATACATGAAGCTGTACTTAAGCTAAAACTCAGGAGCTCAATTTTAACCTTTGATCCTACTCATATGCCTTATACATGAAGCTGTACTTAAGCTAAAACTCAGGAGCTCAAGTAAGGGCATAAACAAAGCTTATGCACAAAAGGATCTATACTTTGTGGAGAAAATTCTTTCAGTCATGTTATATAAGATACATACTTGATTACCATTTAGGTAAGTGTAACATGTGTGGATTGTCAAAAATATACAATGTTACAATGGGACCAGTAGTGTTATTCAATGACTTACTTCAAAGGTGCACAGTATACCAGTAAAAAACTATTCATTCACATGTATGGAGTTTCAATCAAGTTCATTTACTAAAGATTCATGTGTTACAGAGCCTTCAACAAAATTTCAAGATATTTCATTACATTACACTATCTTGTCAAATACTAATTACACATAGATAATTGTTAGAAAATGCCCGATTGTAACTTACAAGTCTATCACTATTTTTATCCTCAATAACTCAAATAATTATGTCTGTCACCAAAGTAAACATGGATAATTTCCATGGATTAGGAAAAAGCTAATCAAAAAAAGAGTAAAAAAAAGCATTGTGTACAAATTGCAAGAAGGAAGTAAGTTGTCACCGATGAATTTCAGCTTTACCATATTGTGAACAAGAGTAAACACATTAAACCAGCCTTCTTATTTCATATTGAATGCAGTATAAAATAGCTTTTCATGTACAATTTAGCCTTTATACTAAAATATTAATGTTGTGCCCAGAACACACAAGCCATATTGGAACAAACACAAGGTTCATTTGCGAACAATCAACATATTTCTTGAGCTAAGCACTATCGATATCATTCCTTCACAAGACAATATCCACGTTTCTCAACCTATCATCAATTCATCTTAATGAAACACATCGTTACCTTGAGCATTGCCTTCCCCTTGGAGGGGTGGTTGATACTGCTTCTCCGCTGTAAATCAGAAGAGAAAGGCAGGGAAAGTTAAATAAATAAGAAAAAAAGAGAATGAATGCACTGTCATCCAAATATCACCCCCAACTTTTCCACCTTCTTAGCAAAACAATATCATTGATATATGACAGATAACTAGTGTAGTCTCACTAGTCTGATCCCTGTAACCGAAGACTCCACAGTCATTGTAAAAACAAACAAGACAGCACCATTACTATAAACAATAAATAAGATTGAAAAAAGTCATACCATTGAAGTAGTTGATATTAAAAATTACAATTTTTGCACTTATCAGCTAATCAGCTAAACAACAATAAATTTCGGCATCATTGCAGCAGTTCATAAATGCAGAGTTTCAAACCTGAGATAGGAATAGCAGGATGAGGAACATTCTTATTCCCAGAAACAAAAACCTCGTCCCTCTCAGAATCAGAGAATAATCCATCCTCACCTCCACCACCAACACTCACCCTCCTATTACTGTCATAAATGTGCACCTCAGCATCATCACCACCTTCCACTTCCTCCGCCACCTTCGCCGCCGTCGCAGAACTCGCCGGAATCACCGCCAACGCCGGAGAAACCGCAGCGTCAAGTATATCATACACCTCCTTATCAAAATACCCCGGTAACTTTCTCTCCCTCCTCATATCGTTCCTCATAACCCAAAACGACTCCGTTTCATCCCTTGCCCTAGACTCCCACTCCTTAAAGCCAAAACAGAGAAAAAGAAACACTATTCAAATTCAAACGCATAATTCGATAACTGATTTTTATTAATAAGCAATTCTGAACTGAAATTGAGTTTAATCCAATCACGACGCAGCTAAAAACGCACCTTGATCTTCTTGTAATCGCCGGCGAGGTTGCTCCACCGTTTCCGGCACTGAACCGGTTCGCGGTTCACGCCGTGCTTCTTACAGTACGACGATACCAGCTGCCACTTAGGCTCCGGCGAACCGATCGACGGCGAACCTACGGCGGACCGGCCCGGTCGGAACCTGGTTTCGGCGTCGGTCTTTCCCTGAATTAGTACCAAGATCTCCTGCCGCGTCCACCGCGGCAGCCTCGCCGTCGGTTTGCCGTCATCTCCGCCGTCTGGAGCCGCGGAAACTGGCTGCGCTCCGTTGACGGCTCCGTCGTGTTCGCCGTTAAACAGAACTCGTTCCTCCAAAACCATAATGGAAAAGAGGGTTTTAAAAATCACGTGACTCGCACGTGTCGATTTCTGACGGTGTTTTTTGGGGATAGTCCCGTTACGCCGTTTTTAAAGAGAGGGTTTGGGTTTAGTTCATGGCTTCTCCGTAAGACTTGAAAGAGAGAAAAGAAAAAAAAAAAGGAAAAAAAAATTGAAGAACGAGAGAGAGAAAAAAGAGAGAGAAAGATAGACAGAAAGGGTTTGCGATCTTTATGAGTGTAATTGGGGTTTTTATTTTTCTAAAATTTTTTAAGGGTTTTTGTTTTTTAGTAATTTTCACTGGCTTTAGTGTACACTAAATAGGTTCTTGGCCCTTAACTCCTAAACAAGGTTTTATCTAATAATTAATAATTGATTACTATTTATTGGGGGTCGTATCCTTATCTTTTGATTCTTCAAAATTAATGGGGTTTTCTTTCTTGGCAAAAGGTTACTTGCTGGGTTGGTTTGACATCAAATTCCTGAAACAGCACTTTCATTTCATTATCTTATGCTATCAGATCCTAATTAGTATTTTTCTAACTCCTGTTTTAGGTCATTTTCTAAACGTTTCAAACATGAATTGTACCTTTCTCTTCATGTTTAGGGGTGGTTCAATGTAACTTATAAAAATATAAATAGTTAAATACCACCCACAGTTTTTACTCCACTACTTTATTATTTATTTTCCAATTTTTATTTTGAGGGAATAATCAATAATGAAAGAATCATCCTTTTAAATAGGTAACTTCAAAAGTGATTAGTACTCCTAAGCCTATAAATTGTGTGTGTGGAAGGTGGACCATGGTGTTGATAAGGGCATGCTAACCCTACCACTTAAGATTAAAACCATTCATTTTTTTTTTTCTTCTCAATACCTCTCTTATCTTAAGGAATAATTCCCCTCTCAAATACTTGCTTAATAGCTAATGCTTGTGTTTAATGGATGGACCCTCCATTAAAGCCACTTTTAGTTTTAGTGTTTGCACCTTTTGACAAAACCCTAATTAAGGTAGTACCACTATTAGGCACTAGTCTAACACCATCAAGGATAATAATTAATTTCAGTGACACGCCATTTCTCTAAGATGTGTGTGACCCATATATAAAAGCAATTGAATAATTCAGTTTAATATTGATTCATTTATTGATTCTTTTTAAGTTGTGATGTGGAGTCAATATTTATTTATGCTAGCACAAAAACACTGGTATGAATAAATATATATGTTTTACTAATCATTTAAATGAGAACAAAATACACAAAATACATTAATGCCGTTGCTATATATGGGTCAAAATTCTATCATGTTGAAAAAAAAAATTAACTATAGAAAATTGAATATAACTTTGTAGAAAAGAAAAAACTTTAACCTAACCAAAAATTCTTGGTTAAAGCCTTATATTTATAGCGTTGACTTGAGGGAAAAAGAAGATAATAAACTATGAATAACTAACTTTTCTCTCTAACATGCAAATACTATAATAATATATATCAAATGAATTGTAGTTAACCACCATAGTCATATTATTCTAGCTAAATTGAAAGATCATAAAAATATGATGGTTTAATTATTCTGTTGGTTTTTATAGTTTTGTGAAATTTTTAATTAGGTTTTTGTATTTTTTTTTTAATTGAGTTTTTGTACCAATTTTTTTTTAATTGGGTCCTTATATTTTTTTTATTTGGATTTCTGCACAAAATTTATTTTTTAATCGGGTCCCTAAAATTAAGCCAATTACTATTAAGAGATATCTAATTGAAGAAAAAAATTTGATGCAAGAACCTAGTTAAAAGAAAAAAAGTATAAAGATCTAATTGAAAATTTTGTGAAACTATAAAAACCAACAGAATAATTAAACCAAATATGAACGAAGTTGGAAGGATCCATAATAATTCTGAATATAGTGTATTGAATTATGAATTAGAGGATAAGTAGCAGGTCATGTTCTCTGTGTGGACCTGAATGATGGGGGACCATAGTGGAATCTCTCGAAGAATTCCATGATTAAGCATCAAATTATACTAATACAACATCAACATCGAAAATATATGCATCAACAATACAAACAACATGAATTCATAACGTAATTGCAATAATTAATTAGTGAATTAGGAAAGTTAATTAATGAGAGTGTTAATTCAAAGAGATCACTGTCATTTATTTGTATACAATAAGCCATAATAGCCGTTCAGTATTTACTTGATAATGCGTTTACGACTCTACTAATTTAACTGAATTTGATAAAATTTATTGAAGAGGTATTTGCTTTTTTTAAAAAACTTAAATTAACATTTTATATTTGGTAAAAGTTAAAACATAAGGTTCATCTAGTTGGTAAATTTCAACTAAACTCATCTCTATTACTAAAATATGTATTGAGATCCTCAATTTTTAAGGGAGAATAAACTTAATTATTCTAATGGCTACTAAAAAAATTTGATGAGGTAAGAGTAAAAAATATAAAATTACTAATCACAACATTTATTGTTACTATTTGTCTTTTTATGCTTTTATAAGTTATTGTTATATAAAAATTATTGCTTATAATGATAGATCAATTTTAATAAAATAATTTTGATAGTGTATAGATAAATTCTATTATGCAAATTCTTGTGCAAATGGAATGATTAATTATAATTATAGTTTATTTTTTGGTTGTCATGTATTCTTTAAAATTGTATTTATTTATAAACACATGACACTGAAATAGGAATATAAAGACATAAAATTATATTTGACAGATGAGACATGAATAAAAATATTATGTCCAAAAACATTAAATTAGTGTATTTTGTGTTTAACCTCGCAGAAAGCATACTGAGACACTAATAAAAAATACAATTTACTTTTTATTTTTTCATTATTCTTATTATTTTTTCATGATTATACTTTTATTATTATATTTGTCTTCCTAATTTTTTTAATAAAAAAGAATAAATTAAACTTTTATAATTTGTTCTAATTTATCACTAAATATAATATAAGAACATTAATTTTTATGTCTCTATCCTTTGTATTTTTTCTCAATATCTTGTCTTATCCTATTTTTAAAATTAAACGCAGTCTAATTTATTTTCTTGTATTTTTCTTTATCTTCATGTCAATTCTATAGCATGTGATCTTCAAAAAATTTGTTTTTCTTTGGGCTTTAAGCCCATTGTTAATAAAAAAATAGATAAATTTTATTAACAAAGGAAAAATAATTGAAAATTATAACTCATTATTTTTTTGTTATCCACGATATTTCTTAACCCGATAAATTAAAGATTAATCCGCTATGAATCTGAACTTTATTTAAGTGTCTAGCGCTGGCCAATGGATCGCATAACTCATCATTCTAATTATTATTTCAATGGCTTGTTTGGCCCAAACTGTGCTTGCAGGTTTGATTATTTGAATGGCTGTGTTTGTTCTTGGGTCAACCAAGTAATCCAGATGGACTAAGCCCAAAAAAAAAAACAATTGGGATGACCAAAAATATAGTGTTTTTTTCATCTTGAAAAATAAAATAAAATAAACGTTGTTCTTAATTTTTTATTTCATTAAGTCATATATAAATATTTGTATTTAATATTTTATATAACATAATAAAAAATTAACTTTAACTACGTGATTAAACAAATGACACAATCAGCGACACTAAATTCCCACATTAATTTTTTTTTCCTCTTAACCATGTTCCACACAGACACACACATTCTCACGAGTTACGTAATGTCGCTGTTTTTTTTCGATATGGTAACGGAATGTGAGTAATGCAGCGTTATGGAGGTTGTGGGTGTTATACAAGGCTGTGACAGCAGAAAGCTGAAGTTAAGTGGGGGATGAAATCGGACCGTCCGATTTATTTCTGAGGAAAAGGGAGTCTAATCGAACTGACCGATTTTGGGTTGGTTTGTATATGATTCATAAAATCGGACGTACCGATTTGTTGCTACTCGAATCCAGGAGACCTCAAATCGGTCCCAGGGATTTGTGGGTCAGCAAAAAACCACAAATCGGTCCCAGGGATTTGTGGGTCAGGAAAAAATTTGGAGACCTCAAATCGGTCCCAGGGATTTGTGGGTCAGCAAAAAACCACAAATCGGTCCCAGGGATTTGTGGGGCAGAAAAAAATTTTGATCCTTAGGAGACCAAATCGGACCCACCGATTTGCTGTAAGGTAAAACAGCTGCTGATAAATCGGTGGCAGCGATTTCTAGTGCATGGAAATTTCTGAATGAACTGGTCGGTCCGTCCGATTAAGCGACTCATGCGTACATAAACGAAGATTGTACCCAGAACCCCAATTCTTCTTCTTCTTCAGTCCGTGAGTGTCTGCAACCCGGTGATGTTCTTCCTCTTCTTTCATTTTTCTTTATTTTTGTATATTAGATTTTATTGAGAGTGAGACTGTTTAAAGTAGTTTGATATTATGGATGATAGAGTTATATTAAAAATTTATTGTTATGGACAGATTTTGTTAGAAACATATGAGGGAGTTCAATTTGTATGTCAAAATCCAGTAGATGTTGTTATTCCATTCACATTGTCATTGGATGAATTTAAGGTGTGATTTGTGAGAAGATACATTCAAAAAGATCAGAAAGAATATCGTGTATTTTGTACAGGTATCCTTTACCTGTGTTTGGTGGATTCGTCCATTTTCAGACGAAATACGTGACAGATGATTAAACACCGACAGTATCAGATGATTAAACAACTATAAATTCATTGACAAAACAAATGCATGAAATATTTTTTAATGACATACATGTCCTTCTTGCATATCATCTAACAACCTCCTATAGTGGGGAACGGAATGATACCGGTAACCATAGTTTTCACGCTCCCAGTTTTGCCACCTGCATTAAGACAAATTCTTAATTAACTTGTTTTCGTCAATTCATACCGCTTCTGTCAAGTCATACAACAATTCATTAACTATTCTAGTGCTTGTGTCAATTCATACATCAATTCATTTTACATATTTGCAATCGAAAATAATCGGGGGTTGCCAGGAATCGGCGCAAGAAACGGTAACCGAATCCAAGCCCATGTAAGCAAAAGTGTCAAAGGACCGTCCATCTCCTTGCAGTCGACGCGAGTTGCCCTACACAATGATCTATACAGGTGCGCAAGGCATGCCGAACCCCAACTAAACTGTATGATCCCCGAGAAGTTACGGAGCAACGGTAGAAATTTTCAGTGCACCGCTGCACCAGACTTATCTCCAAATAAAATAGTACCAAACAACAACATTATGTGACACTTTACATACATCTGAATGTGAAAATCATCAGTCAACACTATGCGTTCTTTCAAACGCCTAAACCAAGTCAACTTTATAAAACTTCCTCTACATTCTTTTATCGTCGGCGCAACTCCAAAATGGTGCAAGCACTCAGCTTCCATCGCCTCAAAAGAACTCATGGTTGGTCCTGTAACCGGAAGACCATTTGTCGGGAGACCGAGAATCATTGCCACATCCTCCAATGTCACCGCACACTCACCAACTGGAAAATGAAATGTGTGCGTCTCAGGACGCCATCTCTCAATCAGAGCATTAATCATTGCTGACTGACACTGAATTACCCCAATTTAAGAAACATAATAGAAACCCGTCTCCCGTAAGTGAGCCTCAACAATTTGGTTATACGAATCGGACGGCTTCAAATGATCACAAACCAACAAGCGTGAACCCTACAAAATCACAGTTTCTTTATGAATTCCAGCATAATAAGTATATTAACAATAACATAATTTCTCTTACATGTCCCTCCTTACAATAATATAATCTGCCTATCAAACATACATACATTTGTAAACATACAAATTAATAAATATGCCTAATTATTTGTCTAAATTATACTCAGTTATTAATAATAATAATAATAATAATAATAATAATAATAGTAATATCGTTAATAATAATAATAATCATGCTAATAATTAATTACATTTATTCACGGATAATAATAATAATAATAATAATAATAATAATAATAATAATAATAATAATAAACCGATAATAATAATAATAATAACAATTATAGTAAAAACAATAATAATAATAATAATAATAATAATAATAATAATAATAATAATAATAAAATTTTTTATTAACCTCCACGGATAATAATAATAATAATAAAAACAATAATAATAATAATAATATAAAAATAATAAATTTTTTCGTTACTGTTACTCCACGGATAATAATAATAATAATAATAATAATAATAATAATAATAATAATAAAAGAAATTAAATTTTAAATTTATATACAGATCTTCATTTCATTTCAATATATTATTCAATAAATTCAAATCAAATAAAAAACCTAACATTTATTATCTATTGTGAAAGCTTTAAAGAGATAAACACTAACTAACTAATTAACTCAAGTTTAATTTCTATGTCTAATATCTAACAGTAATCATAACCATATCATACATATATATTCTTAACAGTAACCATATACATATATATTATTAATCTCTACTTAGTCCTATAATAATATATATTGTTATTAAAAATAGTAAAATTTTATCACTATTATTATTTAATTATTAAATTAAAATATTAAAAAATAAAAACTTACATAATTAGGATGTCCAAGATAATTAGCAATATGAAGCTCTGGTTGATTTACATCTTTGATTTTTCTTCTCTTGGACATTTTTTTAAATTTTTCTGGTGTTTTTAGTGGTCCAACAATGGTGGTGGAGTTGGGGAACACAGGGAAAAAGAGATGAGAGTGATGGGGAACAAAGAGAGAGAAGAAGAGATGAGGGTGAAAGGGAAAGCTGAAGTTATGAAGTTGGGATATTAACTTGCTTCCTTTCAACCAAACCGACGGAAGAATGGCTTGCATGCACGCCACCTGGCATGGAGATCTCAAATCGGTCCCAGGGATTTGCTTCCCTCCGATTACAAGAAATCGGTCCATCCGATTTTGGAGTCCTAAATCGGTCCGTCCGATTTCAGTTATGCCGCCATCACAATTCGGTGATACACCCAATTCCCCCATAAGCCTGTTATACACAATCGTTACTTCCATATTAAAATTAAAAATCTCACGTAATGTTGAGTTTTTTTCTTTCTTTTCTTTTTAACCATGTTAATTTGTTACGAAACACAAATATTTTGTATGTCAATTATATTTTATATTTTGTACATGACATTTATCAACACTCGTCTGACATATATATCTGTTATACTGTGTTTTAATAAAAAATAAAAATTTATCTTTAGACATATTTAAACATATTTAAAAATTATTACGTGTCAACATGTTCAATTTTATTTTTAATATATATTTTTAAATTAAATTTAAAAATGATATATATTATTATTTATTAAAATAAAAAATATTTTAAATACTTTATATAATTAAAAAATATTAAAAAAAGTTAAAGATATTTTATATTTTAATATTAATAAAATATCAAAATATATTATAATTTATCTAAAAAAAAATTTTATATTTTATATATATATTGGGTCTTCGTCTCCCATAAAATTTTAAAATTTCTATATTTATCATATCATATCTCCTTAACGTGTCATATATGGCATCATAAGTTAATTGTAGAATTTTACAATAAAAATTAATTATCAAATTAGTTGCTAATATAATACACATAAAATATAAAATATATAATAAAACGAATTATAATAGATATATTTTTATATAAATATATAATGATTACTTTTTTTTAATGTAATTTTCCCTTTTTTTTTCTTTTTCGTGTAGATTTTGATGTGGCTAAGCTGAAGAACAGCGAAGTAACGTTAATGACACAATCATGATTCATGCAAATCTGGGACAAGTCAAACGAAGCTGAGAAGCTCAACTATCTTCTCCTCCTTCCAACTGAAACATTAAAAAATAATTTAAAAAAAAAAAACATCTCCGACACCTGATCATGAAGTCGTTAAACCAACAAAACCGAACAAAATAAAAAACGGATTTTTAATCTGTCCCAGATAACTTCCTACCTCACCGGAAGTTTGACCGTTCCGGCAACATCACCGAAGCTCAAAAAACACATTTTCAGTTAATGGGGTAGCTCAGAACAAGAAAGAGTGATGAAGATGAAGAAGGGTGTTGTTGTTTTGTGTTAACGTGCAATGCAGGGAATTTAAACAAAAAAGAAAGAAATTAAACACATAAAAAGGGTTTCCTTAGAACAAGTTTTGGATTGAAAATCTTGCACGCCACACATACATCCCTTCAAAACGTTACCTTTCTTTTTTTTTTTTTTCTCTTATCCAAATTCCCACCTTGCCTTATGCCGTAATTTATTCGTTTTCCTTTCTCTCACTTCTTCTTCTTCCTCCTCTTATTGCTTGCATGTATTTAAACGGATTCCTTAGCTTCCATTTCTTTGTTGTGATTTACAAAACAATTCATTCCCTTTTTCCCATAAATAAAGGTAAGTGCTTTTTGGTACACGGTATTGCAATTCATTCTTCAAAATTCAAATATAGGGTTTTGGGAATTTGGACTTCTGAAGGTTTGGCTTTGTTTTCAAAGTGTTCAAGTTAATACCACTTCCATGTTAAAATAATTGTTAATTACTTGGACAAAAGAATATATTTTTCAATATGGGTCGTCTAGATACATTACTTTTTAATTTTTTATTTTATTTATTTTTTTGTTTTGAAACGGTGGAAGAAAAGGAGTAATTTTTAAGCTGTT
Organism: Arachis stenosperma; assembly: GCF_014773155.1. NCBI lineage: Eukaryota > Viridiplantae > Streptophyta > Magnoliopsida > Fabales > Fabaceae > Arachis > Arachis stenosperma. The sequence continues at coordinate 148,303,221 of NC_080380.1, read as the reverse complement.
TGTTATCCTCTTGATGATCTTGCAAAATATTGGTAGATTTTTTTTTTCAATTTAATACAATAATGTGTAAACGTGTGAATTTCCAAGTGCATTTTTTTCAATGCATTTGATTCAATGAATTTATAGTAGTATATCTTATATTCAATGGATTTAATTAATTTAAATTATCCATGTATCAGTGATAATTTAATTCCAAATCCATAATTTGAATTCGGAAGCTATCTAGATTCTAGAAGTTTTTACACGCAGTTTTCTTGCCGAGTAGGCAAAAAATATTTGGATGATTAACTTGCCTTATTTTTTTTTTTCTCTATGCTTAACAGATATAAAGAGCTATTATTACTAGATTTTCTTGGTCTATATCTACACATTACTTGGATTATTCAACATGCCTTCTGAAACAATGAACTCCAGAAATTTTTCTTCATCATTGTTTTCCTTTGAAGATGTTTCTCCTTCCACTATGGTATGTGATTATGTATATATACGCTTTGAACATGGTGCTATATTGTGAGAGGTTCTGCAAAATTATAGAAATTTAACCTACCATCTTTTGTTCTTGACAGAAGCAAGATGAGTTCTGGAAATCAGATAAGCTATCTAATTGCTATGGTTAGTGTTACTAATCTATTTGATTCTCTGTAATCATAGATTTTGATAAAGGAGCAAGGGCTAACTTGAGTGCACATAATGTTTCAAATTTTTTCAGAAAAGAATAAAATTGATGTAATTTCCACTCAGCATGAAAGCAACCTCTTCTCTAGTTCTCTGTCAGAGTTGTTTAACAGCAAATGTAAATTCTCATTTACTTGATTAGTGAATCAGTTTTATTGTACCAAATTCAATTATAAATGAGTCATTGACTTTGGAGATTTGATACATTGAGTTGTTTAACATGCCAAATTTTGAAAGTAACAGATATTTTGGAGTAGAAGAAGTAGCAAATATGATGTGGCTTATTATAACTCCTATTGGTGCAGTGAAACTATCTGCAAATAGTGTTCTATATGGACATTCAGTTGATAATATTGCACCTCAATGTGAGGAAGAGATGGTTTATGATTCTCTTGAGGAACTTGAGGCTCAAACTATTGGGAATCTTCTCCCTATCGATGACGACGATTTGCTAGCTGGACTGACTGGTGATCATGAAATCTTTGTTAAAGATAGTTCCGGTGATGAATCAGATGAACAAGATCTTTTTGCTAGTGTTGGAGGAATGGATTTGGGACATGATGATAGTTCATCTTCTGGACAAAAGAATTCTGAATTCCATGATGAAGCTTGTAAAGCGAAACTCGAGCTTTATAACACCTCAGTTGCAAGAGAACACCCTTCTAGAACATTGTTGGTGAAAAATGTTGCTAGTGATGTTGGAGATTCTGAATTGAAAGCTCTATTTGAGGTTTGTGTTCTTGTTTTCTTTGACTTTTATAGTTCATGCAGTCATTATTTATTGAACATATAAAGGTAATGATAACTGATTTTCATTTTGTGAAGCAATTTGGAGGTATTCAGAGAGTTTACAATGCCTGCAAGCAATGTGGATTTGTGTTAGCATCATATTATGATATCAGAGCTGCCCAGAATGCAATGCAGGCTCACCGGAATGGATTTTTCGGCTTCAGGACATTCAACATTCAATATCTTATTCCAAAGGTTAGACACTGAAATTCAATATAGCTGTTAAAATATAATCATGTATCTCATAGAAAAAATGCAGTATTTTCATATACTCTCTTAGTGATTCCTTGCTTGTGGAAATTTTATCAGGATGATCCTTCCATGAAAGAAATTAATCAGGGCACTCTTTCTGTCTCTCTATATGATTTATCCATTACAAATAATGAACTTCGCCTGATGTTTCGCCCTTTTGGAGAAATCAAAGAGGTGAGTTTGGTTACCAGTTTACTAGTTGCAAAAATATTGATCAAGATAAACTATTGTTAATTTTGTGTAACCTTTGTGAACTGCAGATTTTTGAAACACCTCAGAATCCACATCACAAGTTGATTGAATTTTATGATGTGAGAGCTGCAACGGCAGCACTTGAAGCTTTAAACAGAAATGATACTGCTAGGAAGATGCTAAAGGTTGAGCCAAGCCTAATAGGATACTCTAAAAGGTACTATTCTCAATTCAACTGTTTTCTATAATAAGAAACAATAGCAGTGATTTGAATCATGTAGCCGATTTCAGCTAACTATGCATGCTCCTTACTTGAAAACTTCTTTGCTTCATAGGGTCTCTTCAAGTGTTCCAAATGGTGTCCTTTGTAATCCATCCGAGTTCGCGACGAACATCAATATTGAAAAGCAGGAAAGGCTAGACAGCAATAGCAGGAAGTTCTGTCAAGCAAACTATAATGCATACCCCATGGAATTGAATGATTGTGGTAAGTCAAAATGTGCAAATGAGTATTAAGTCCAGTAACTTAACTAAGATTCTCAATCCATTGATTAAACTTAAACTTAAACTCACCCTTTTTTTCTCAGTTTTTGAATCCTCTACTGCTGATGGAGGCCTTTCTCTTCCTCGCCATCGATACAAATGGAGCAACTCTTATCAGCATGTTGGAATGACATGGCCAAATTCATCACCCTCATATTTTGATGGAGTTTGTGCAGCTCCTACCTTACCAAGATTTCATGGTGTTCATAGGTCACCACCACATATGATCAGCAATGTTGTGTCCATGAATAACCACCTTGCGCGATCTGCTCCGGCAGCCAACTATAACATTTGGGATAGACAACATCCCTATGCAGGGGAAACACATTGTTTGGACTTCTATCCACAAAATATGTTTCCAAGCCTTGGGGGAAACTATGTTGACCTTCAAGTCCTTCCTATGGATGTTGGATTTCCATTCCATAACCATAGGGAAATGATGTTTCATGGAAGACATAACATGATTCCTATGATCAATTCTTTTGGTACTTATAAAGATCGCGCTAGAAGCCGGAGACAAGGCAGATCAACTCCGGTAGACACTAAACAGTATGAACTTGACATCGAACGCATTAAAAATGGCGAAGATAACAGGACAACACTTATGATAAAGAACATTCCCAACAAGTAAGTGTACTCATATATTTCATAGAATGTGTTTTATGCAGCCTTTTATTTTTTTATCTGCATATGATCATTTCCTTCTCACCAATTACATATTTGTTAACTTGCAGGTATACTTCAAAGATGCTATTAGCTGCAATTGATGAGTGCCATAAAGGAGCTTATGATTTTGTTTATCTACCAATTGATTTCAAAGCAAGTACCATTTACTTAAAGATATTTGTCCCTTCTTTTTCATCTAACTTTTCCAAAATGAAAAAGGATTAATAATAATGTTTATTTTGGTATTCCTTTTTGTCTTAATTGCAGAATAAATGTAATATGGGATATGCATTCATCAACATGACTAATCCAAGCTTGATCATACCATTTTATCAGGTTAGCCAAATGAACTAGAAAGTGATACTATCTGATTTACAATATATATCAATTCCAACTCTAAGAACTATAGACTAAAAATCTTAGTATGATGCAATTCTGTTTAGGAGTTCAATGGAAAGAAATGGGAGAAATTCAACAGTGAGAAAGTGGCAACACTAGCATATGCTCGCATACAAGGAAAAGCAGCACTCATAGCTCACTTCCAGAATTCAAGCTTGATGAACGAGGACAAGCGCTGCCGGCCGATCCTCTTCAACACTGATGGTCCTAATGCCGGCGACCAGGTACAGAGTTTCCTCTTATATGCATTAAACTATGCACTTCTCTTCTTTTCTTGCAAAGCAAGCTACATGTTTTGTACTAACTTTGTTAACAACACAGATCCCTTTTCCGGTAGGCGAAAATGTTCGAAACAAACCTGTCAAGCTCTCACCTGCTGCAACATGAATTTCATAGTTCATAGTGCTCAAACTAAGGAAGCATTTAGTTTTATTCCACCATCTCATTGATTTTTGTGGATGCTAACATTATAAAACTAAGTGATTTGAATTTGGTCTTATTGTTTGAGTTCCTCATATTTGGATTGCTTGAGAGAGGGGAAAACTCCCTTACCTTAAGCCAAGGAATTTTTTGTTACTTTTATACCAAAATTGTTAAAATTTAGAAATATGAAGATCAAGATTGCATATATAGGACTCCTGAAGTTGGAATAGAATTGTACTTATACCATTTTTTTTTTCATTTTTCTGTAAATAATATATTTTGATTTGTCAAGTTGGAGAACATTTGTGATTTTCAACCCTGAGTTTCCTTTCTAATGGAAATTTTGATGAATTATTGTGATGAAGCATTATTTATACATACACATTTGTATCGTTCTTAATTATGATTATAAAAAATGTTACATGTATACATAAAATTAGTCACTAAATTAGTTATCAATCCCGCTAAGTTACCAACAGCATTTCTGTCAACTTCTGCCAACTCTTATTTATAGATGTGTTTAATAAAAATGTCTTTTTTTATGGCTGTGTTTAATAGAAGTGTATTTTCTGGATATGTCTCTTTATATATATGTTTAAAATATAATAATTAATTATTGTTGACAATAAGCTGGCAGATAATATGTTGGTACTCTATACTTTTCCATTGTTATTATGTATTTTTATATAAAATACAGAATTTAATTTTGATGCACTATTCGAATAAAATAATTTTACACAGGGACGGATTTATATGTAATAGTGTGGGGGCAATTTTCCCATTAAACTTTCAAAAAATTAATAGTAAGTATATATATGTGTAGAGAATTGTCCCATTATCATAATTTATTTGTCCCTACACTTTAAAAAAAAAGTATATGTAAAAAATATTTATATTATTAGATATTAATACAATAATAAAAATTATTGTATTATATAAATTCAAAACAAATATTAATAATAACTAATAATAATCTAATTATTTAATTACCTAAAGTTAAGTTTAATTTTTTAAATATAAATGAGATTATTAGTGTTTAATACTTTTTTTATAATATGTATCATTTATTTACTTTTTATTGTTTTGTTTAATTTAATTTTGTTTATACATACATATAATATTGTTTTTGTTAAAAAAATTATTATAATATTATAAAATGTCAATTTTGCAATTAAATATCAAAAAATTATTTGATATTTATTTAATAGAAAAAAATATTATTTTCTCTATATCTACATATAAAGATAATTGTAATTGTTTAATTTAAAATTTATTTTTTTCACAATTTTTTTGTCTTTCTCACATCATTTTAGAAAAAATTTAGACATCAAAATAAAAAATAGTTAAAATTTTAAATTAGTTCATTCGAATTATATTTCTTATAGATTTTTTAGTTATTGAGTTATAATTTTTTTTATATCATATAAAAAATAATCAATATAAATATAATTTGACGGATATTAGATGCTTGACTAAGCGCAAGTATTAATAATAAATGCTTTTCATGCAATATTACCGAAATATTAAAATGAAAATTTTTCTTAAATTAAATTACTATACTTTTAAATGTATTAATTATATTTATTTATTAAAAATTTGATTAGCTAATATACTCCAAAATTTAAATATATAAATATATTAATATTAATATATATTTTTTATGTATTTTATTATATTATTTTGCCCCTACTTCTAAAATTTTTTGGATCGTCACTGGTTTTACACATACATTCAATTACGTAATGAAACATCAGCAAAAATAACTATATTTCAAATTGACGGCGTAAATAGTCATCTAAAAGAACAAATGTGATTGCACATGTCAGTGCATCAAAATTAAACTTATAAAATAGATATGTTAGTTTACTCATTTTCAATATGTAATTCATATTTTAACATATATTCTATGTAAATAGCTGATTTAGTAATTAATTTTATATAAATATAACATTATTATTATTATTATTATTATTATTATTATTATTATTATTATTATTTGGATTGCCTACTCTGCTTGCTGGTATAGACCAAGGGGTTGACTCTTTTTCGGCCTTATGCTTAACTTCGGTTCAATTAAGTTTTTAATTCATGTAGAATTTACTATTTAGTATATCACTTGGAATGATTTTTCTAAGCATTTGACATTTTTTTTTAAGTTAGAGAGTGGATTGTACCATTTACAACTCTAAGTATTATAATATTACTATATTCACCCATACGACGTACTCACACATCTAATATTAAGGATCAGTTTGAATAGGTCTATAAATAATTTTTTATTTTTTATTTTTAATTTATAAAAAGTTATAGTATTAAATTTTAGTACAATTTTTAAAATTAAATTGTAACTTTTTAAAAATTTATTGAATTATTTATAAAAAAATTAAAAAAATAACTTCTCTTATAATAAAAATTTTTTTATTACTCTTTTTTAAAATAAATATTTTTAAAATTAAAAATACAAAATAATTTATTTATAAATTATTTTTAATTTTTTTTCAAAAAAAATTTAATTAAGTTATTTATGTAAACTTGGTCTAAGAGTTCCAAGTATTTGATAAGTTAAAAATATTCTCTAATTTTAAAGTTTAAACTAAAACTTCCTTCAAACTAAATTTTGGACAAAAATAGATAAAAGAAATCTTGACCTAAACAAAACTAAAATAAAAGAAAGGGTATAGGCCCAAGAAAGAACCAAACGACATACTGGGACCGGTCTAGGAAAACAGTGGCCCATCAAGGATTTCCAACATCTAAAAGTAGAGAATCTACTTTCAGTCTTTCACCAAAAACAAAATAAAGGAAAGACAGAATCTACTAACACAAAATTGATTCAGACTATTTTCACTCTTTAATTAGAGGTCTTGAATTTAAGTACTAATGACTAAAAATACTCCTTCAAAGATTTGTATTTATCTCATGAAACTTCTTTTGAATCGAACTAAATTAGTCATTTTTTTTATTATAAATATTATATGATAGTGTTTGTAGCGTTGAAAATATCTTGTAATGTTACGAAAGAGAGGAAGAAAAAAAAAGATAAAGTTAATGGAAAAGGGTTTTTGGAATCAATTGGGTGGATGTTGACTAGCTTAGTCCGTATAATTAAGAGATGTGAAAGTGAGAATAGAGGCACATGAAGGGACAGTGATGGCATGCGAGGGCCAAATAAAATTATTATTATTAGAAATAATAAGTAAAATTATTTTGATTTAAATTTTAAAATTTTTTAATATTATAATTTTGAACAAACCTATTTTTTTTTGTGACTGAACAAACCTATTAATTTAAAAAAAAATATATCAGACCATTGTTACGATTTTATGTTTTATAATGTAGTTTACGGTTTTGTTAGAGAATCAATTAAAAATGAAGTCAACTCTAGTCAATTAGTTAAAAAATTAGATTCGTTACAAAAAAAATTCCACTACTTTAGGGTGTATTTGATTTATATTTATATTTTTTGTTTTTATTTCTAGTATTTTCTGCTTTCTGAATTTTGTGAAAGAAAAAATAAAAACAATAAAAAAAATAAAATACTATTTTCTATTTTAACCTCCTGTTTTTATTTTTTTCTTCATAAAATTCAGATAATAAATGTACTCTTAATTTTTTGAATTTTAAATAAAAAATAAAAGAAATTGGCTTATATTATTATTGGTCTCTTAAATTTTCTCTTTAATTTATTTTTTTAATTTTACATAAACTATAAATTTTCTATATTTTGTACTTTGTAGGATGAGAAAAGGAGAAAGGAGATGAATAATAATAATAGTAATAATGTTGTCTATGACACACTCACATGCAAATGCATGCGCATACAAAACTAAATAGAGATATGATGCCATGCAATGCAAGTTGAGCCTTTGCGGCTAACACACACATGTTGTCCAATATGCAATCAATCAATCATCAAAGCACGCCCACTCCCCACAAAATCTCTTTTCTTTTTGTCCTCATCATCATCAACCACCACCCATTTTCGATCCTTATTTATTCCTCTACATCCGTTAATTATGTTGATTACTATGTATTTGTTGGGGGTGGCTAATTTTACATTTATTATCACATTTATAAGAATTATCGCCATGATATATTAGGAATGACAATGGATAAGGTAAGATAGAATTTGGATTAAATCCTAATTTTATATGTGAATTTGAAAATATTTTAATTCTAATTTTATTCGTTTTTAACTCGTAGGTTATTAAAAAAATGCATTATTATTATATAACTTGATGATAATTTAAAATAGAACTGATTTTTATATAAAAAAACGTATTAAATTATCAATTAATGATCTTCTCTTAATGACTATAGATTTTTTGTATTTAGTGAGAAGTTTTTAATTCAACATCTACTTAAAATATATATATAGGGTGCAGATTTGTAGGGTAGAATTGAGTCTCAACCCGCACCTTATCCGATCGCACAAAAATTCTACCTACACTATATTCTACTTATTATGGATTGAATTGACAACCCTACCCTACAAAATTGAGTTGAGTTGGATACTCACAAATAGAGTTTATGTTACCACCCTTATTATATATTGCGTATGTATTAATTATTAATGTGCATTCATGCGAATAATTTGTATGTTTGTATCAGTCATGCTATATGTTTGAACTTTGAACAAAGGTTCAAAACCATTATTTCGGATTATAGCTATATTGAAATAAATAACTCAACATATACAATCATATGATGTAACACATATATATCATAGGATGTTGCTTCCTGAAATATACAGTTGAAGCGTTAACCTAGTGTTAGAAACTATTATATATTTTTATTATAAAACATAATTTAATTTCATATTAAAAATTTAGGTTTGACTGGATATTTTTGTTTTTTTTTTAATTAATCCTCTCTTTTTAGACTACTCCAACTTATGTTAGATAAATTTATTAAACAAAATCAATACTAAAATTATTATAACGAACACTACAAAAATTTCCGACAAATTTTAAAATAAAGCGCTGCTAAATCTGTAGCAATAATTTTTTTAAACTATTGGATGAATCGCCGCAAAATTTTTGTCGCTATGTATCGGATTTGTTGTAGTATGACTCAAATCTTTTACAAATTAAAAAGAAAATATATTTTATTCGGATAGTTTGGTGGATAGAGAGAAAGAAAGATAAAGGGCAAAGGCAGGTAGGTAGTGGTATCTGAGTAAGTGGGGTAAGGCTTCATTCCCATAAAGGCTAAAGCAGACATAATACTAGCCACATAACGCGCATACTCAACTTTACACATTTTTTTCTGATCAACCTTAGAAAAAATGATAGTGATAAGATTTAAAACAAGATCTCACATATTATTTCCAACAATAAGGGTACTAGAACGTTCACAACTTTAAACCTAGTAGACAAGAAGGAAAAAAAAAATGAAAAATGAAAAACACAAAGCCGTTGTTGTCACGGAGAACGAATATCCATAGGCTATATATATTTTGACACATTTACTCCCATAAAAATGGGGTTTAGCCACTAAATTTTAACTATGAACACTAAATTGTGATAAAAATAAATTAACGTATCTTTTATTTATTATAAAACATTATCACACTGGCTAAAATTTAACATTTTGCCACGAACAATATTTTTTGTAGTTATATTTCCGGTTTACATAAACGTGTCATAGCTATCTTATCTTAAATAAATTAATTTTTTAAATAAATTTATTAATATATTGAATTATTTTTTTAAATATTCTAACATTAACACATATTTATGAAATTAAATCTAAAAATATAAAAAATGAATTTAGATAAAATAAAAAATTTTAAAAGTAACGATAATATTCTACTATTTGAGTTAATTATAAAGATAAAATTTATTTAGCTAAAATAATATAATTTGAATAGATAATAAAAAGTTCAATAATTTGTAAGTATAAAAAATTTTCAGTTTTTATTAAAAATAAATTAATTTATTATTTTTTTAATTTAAAAAAATAGAGTAAGTTAAAAAAAATTAATCTTTATTTACATGGTTTAGTACTTATTATATGTTTTTGTGAGTACTGTACTCTTATTATATGCATAATTATCTTTTTAAAAATTATTTTATAAAATTATGAATTAAATTTTTTATTTATACTATTATTTAATTGGTATATTTCATTAATTAATTATTTTACAATTATTTTTAGTTATAAAAAATTAATATTAATTAATTTATGAGTCACTTATATAAAAGTTTGTAATTCTATTAAGTAACAAAGAAATTAATTTGTAAATTTTTTTATAATAATTTTATGTGATAATAATTTGTCTAATGTAATAAAATTTTAGTAACTAATTTAGTAATTAAAATTTATTAAACATTAAATTTTTCAGGTAAAAATATTTACAAAACTTACTTAACGTATAACTCTTATTATATTGTTTCGTATAATAGGTAAATAATTAAATGATAGTGTATTGTTTGAATCATCAACTATCAACTGCATGAAATGAGAAATTACGAGGGTCATATATTTATAAAGTAGTTTTTTTGGTTATTTATTGTTATTATAATAAAAATTAAAGATAAAAATATTACAGACTCAAAATTTAAATTTGAATTTAAAATTTTAATCATATTTGACCATTAAAAAATAAATAAATAACTATTGTATTAAAAATAAAATTATTTAAAGTATATTTAGTAGATAATAAACAGTAGGATAGAAAGAAATATTCTTAAAATTAAAGAAAGTTAAAAGATGATCTAAAAAACAATGGCCAAGCTGAATTTTTAAGATTTTAAATTTTAATGTGCGCTTAACTTCTGAGATAGCTTTTGACGGAAAGTTAAAGTAATCACGGACAAATTTTAATATAACTTCCCCATCATTCACGTTGTCTTTTAACTCTTACTTTTCAGCAGCACCTGAAAGCACTTTCTTCAACCACACTATATAAATCCTATCATATGATAGGGTATCCTCCAAATTCAAAATACTAATTTTTTCTTTGATATTTGTTGATTTTATAGGGAAGCAAAAACGTAATAATTCAACAATAACACAGAATATCAACAATAACACAGAATATCAACAACAATGAAGAATTTGCAGAAGGTTTGGACGAAATAAGTCTCAACCAACTGTACCTACCAGAAAATATTATAATGACTCTTTAGTTGTGAATGTCGAAGGTATATGAAATTTCAATTTTTTTACGTGATTTTTTGAGTTCTAATATTTAGTTTATTTCTTTTATTTAATTTTGTATTCAGTTGTAAACACTTCTACGGAAAAAATCACAACTGACAAAAGGACGACAATTTAAGTTTGACATTTGAAAAAGGATAAAAAAGACTTTATGAAACTTGATGGGCATGGACAAAGTCGAGATAATGATGCAAATTGGTGTAATGGCCCGTGGAGCAACGCTGTAAATTGGAAAGGTCTTTGGTACTGAAAATGTGATAAATTTAGAGAAGCTGGTTGAAACTTTAGAGAAAAAGCTATGGATATGGCAGCTCTGTACAGATTTTTGTTATCAAAATACAGTGATAAAGTGCCTAGTTTATCCAGTGATATGCCAGACATTTAATTGGTATATTTAATAAGTAATAGTTGAAATTTTAAATATATTTATTGTAGAAGGGATTAGAATTTATTTTATTTATGTTAATTTTTTTATTTCTTATTATATATAAGTTTAGACTTGTATTATTATTATTATTATTATTATTATTATTATTATTATTATTATTATTATTATTATTATTATTATACTGAATTCTTATTAGTATTTTTTTATGAAAAAATGTTAGATATTATATATTTAAAAAGTTTTATTTTTTGTTATTAATGTAATATATATAAATATAATTTTAATTTAATAAAATTATTCAATTAGAGTAAATTAGCACAAATTAGTTACGGATTATATGTGAAAAACAGAGTGAGTTAGCCACAAAAATAGTGTGATTAAATAACCTAACGTTAGCCAAAAAAAATATGGCTGAAAAATTCGACCTGCAAAAATTAGCAAGATTTGATTATTCTTATTTAGCCACTGTATTATGCGTGGACAATGATATATAAATTATGACTCTTTGAAGGTCTCCACGATGTTTAAAACTATGGCTAATAATGCTATAATCATGGCAAATTGAAAATACAACCACCTGATTAGTCACAAATATTTTTTCGTGGCCAATGTATGGTTGCTACGATTATCTTAGAGTTTAGCCACAATTTTTTTCGTGGCTAAACCCCTTATTTCTTGTAGTGATTATTGATGATAAAGGGACTTGGTGGATGTTATTAGTTTTTTGGTTCGGAAGAATTATAGGGAATGTTTTAAGGGATGATGTGCAAAATGAAGAAAAGGATTTGGAAATTTGGAATGACCAGCTTATTAAATTATCTAATAATTTAAGCTTTTTAAATAAATAATTTCGACATTTTTATTCGTATACTTTTATCTAATAATTTAAATTTTGGGAATAGTAAATAATTTCATGACTTGAAATAAGTTTATTATATAAGTTTTATTAGCGACAAAAAACCCAAAAATATAGTGTCATTATTACTTTTTCTTTTATTTGATACAATGTCATGATACTATTTTTTTAATGTTTAAATTAATATATAGAAGAAGACACGCAAATAGTTATATTCTTAACATATTTATTATTTTTAGAGTTGGATGATTATTCACACTAATAAATATCCAACCCTGTCTAATAATATATCTGAGTGTGTTGGCAACCTTATTCGCAACAAGTAGTAAAAATTGCATAGCTAAAGAAGGAGAGGAGATTCAAACCCAAGTTTTTTTTATACAAGGACTTAGTATCACCAAATTACACATTCCATTTGCTAATAATATATAAATAATCTTTGATATTATTTTTTTAATAAATTTAAAATTATAATATATACATTAATTTAAAATTTGTACAATATGACTCATGTTTCTATTACAAGAGATACGTTAAATAGTGACGGTTTTTTTAAAAATTTGCGACGGTTTTTAACCACTGTAAAACAAAATTCCAGCAGTTCTACAAACGTTGCCTATTAAGGATGGAGATTTGATTTTACAAAAATTTTTGGAAACTGCTGGCACAACCGCAACAAATCATATAATTGATTTTGCAGCAGTTGCAAAACCGCCGTTATTTGGTGAATAGATTTTCTTAAAAAAATTGTGGCATTTTGAAACTACCACAATCTACTATATAAGATTATAAAAAAAAAAAATTCTAAAAGTCAAAGCACTTTAAAATAACCCCTTTTTATAGGTGAAATACCTACATACACTATAATGGTTGTAAATTTTATCTACATATCAACAATTAGCAAAAGAAAGACAAAATGCTAACTTAACATATCAACAAAACATCTATATAAACATAATCTTCAGAACTCAACGCATTACAAAAATCTAAAAAAAGCACTGCTAAATTCTTCACTTTCTACCTCATATTTCTCAATCTCTGGATATAAAACAGCAATAAAGGACATCATATTTTGGATCATCTCTCAAAGAATCACGACTGGCACAATGTGTTTGGCAAGTAGGGCATTCATTGTTCCTGAGATAATACATGAACGATGAGTCTGCATACAGAAATTATATCCTGAGAAACAAAGAATGCATTCTCAAATCTCTACTTTATTTTTCAAACAAAACACTCCTTGAACTTTCAAAACATTTTGTCTTTATGTAAACATTTAAGTTTTATTTATTTTCCAAATTTTTAGAAAAAATTTTACTTATTTTTTATATAATCAAGTGAGGCTTGCTTTTGGCATGACGCATCTCACACAAAACAAAGCAACATAACCATTTTACCACTACTACATTCATGAAATATATATATAAATTAGTCCCTAAAAGATAAGACATTTTTTAAATTCATCCCTAAAAGATTTTTTCAATCAAATTGGTCCTTTAAAAATTGCGAATTAATCATATTTGTCCTCCATTCACTCCATTAACAATTTTCTTCAAAGATTGATGTTGTAAAACGTTAATTGATAACATATATAATATCAGATATGTCTAATTGAATATTGACCAAATATGTTTATAAAAGTTTATTAATTTAGTCATTTTTTTCAATTACAAAAATTTTATTCCTAATATGACCTAGTGAATAAATTGATAGATTTTTATAAACATATTTAGCCAACATCTAATTGAACATGTTATGTGTCATGTATGCTATTTTTTTAACATGTCACATCATCAATCATTGACGAAAATTGTGAGTGGAGTAACTGAGGGACATATATGATTAATTCGTAATATTTGAAGGACCAATTTGATTGATAAAATCTTTCAGGTATGAGTTTGAAAAATATCTTATCTTTCAAAGACTAATTTGACTATTAACTATATATTAATATATATATATATATATATATGTATATATAAAATCCACACAATCTCCAAAAAGATCTTTGCATACCATTAGTAAATGGGTACTTCACTCCAAAAAATACTCATATATAAAGTTATAGCTTTGAAATCTCGGGCAGACCATTTTTGCATAACAAATGGTAATGATTGATTAACGCGATAATAGATCCAATATAAGCATACCATAAAGAACTTACATAAACTCCTTACATCCTTTAAATGCCACCTGATTGAGCAACCTCTTTTAGTTGCAATGGTTGATGTGATATTCATCATGATTTAAAAATAGTATTTTACAACTAATTAAGACTACTTTTAAGATTGATATCAACAACAAAGAACAAAATAAAAGTAGCAATTCGAAATAATAAAGTTATAGACATCCAAAATACTAGAGAATTACTAAAAGGATAATAATACATAAATTAGAAATTACCAAAGGGTAGTTCCATTAGTGTTGTTGCCTTTGCACGTAATCTATACTTCTTACACCGCTCATTTAGAGATTTTACCAGTTCATCAAGCTCTGATTGGATACGATCAGCATGGGCCTGAATTTTTTATGACTTAAATGAGATACGAAAATAATTTCTCAAAATTGATATACATGCTTGGTAAATATCAAAATCTACCTGTAATGAACCATCAACATTTCCATCTTGTTCCATCTTGCAATTGCTTGATACAATTCAAATTTTTTCTCCTGCAAATCAAATAAAGAAATAGTTTGATAGTACTTAAGAAAATAGGCTAGTAATAATAAGCTTTTAACACATGCTATCAATTGAAGAGAAATCTGTATCTCAGTGCACCTATATAACACGAAATGTGGCTTCCTCAGTAGTTAAGTTGGATGATACATCTCCAACATGCTTATATTTATCTTCATACCTTTTGCTAGAATCTCAACTTGAATTGATAAATTGAGAAAATGATAACACGATTTGGAAACAAAAAAAACATAGGTAATTCTAAAGAAAGATACCTCACATTTGTCAGCCAAGGAAAAACAAAATAATGAAAGTAATATTTTTCTTGAGTTGGTAATTGGTGAAGACTTATTATTGATATCAGTTTGTAGAAAGGGACATACAAGACACACCTCAAACTGAACTAACCAATTGTTTATCCCTTCTCTGAATCCTCTATCAAGATGGTAAGCTGGTGCACTCCCATCTAAACAAACTACAGAGTAATTTTTAGGGAAAAAAATTACCAAAATTTATTCCATCAGTTGGCAATAAGAATAATAAGAACACTTGTTAAAGGAAAAAAATTTTGCTTGCCAAAATTAGATAATTTATGCCATCTTGCCAACCATTTTAACTTTTTCACTTCAATTTGCATAAAATATTGCCAACAGTTGGTTTTTTAAGCCATAAATTGCACTGACGACCTTGACTAATGATGAAGATAGGATCACACATACTGGAGAAGAAAGAAAAATAAATATGATTAGTTCTAGATTGACATGACTAAGGAAAACATAATCAACTCAGTATTCTCCCCATTTTAAGCCCAAGAAAGCAGAAGATACTTCAAAGTAGATGTCTCACTTACTCATGTATAGTACCTATATATTTTATGGTGAAATCACACACAACATTGCTTTTATCAAGTAATACAAAATTTTTGGCGCAAAGTCAACATTGATTTCATCCTATTTCATCCTACATAATATTGACTAACTGTGGCATGATATTGCAAGAAATAAAATTTTCTCTTGTCAGAACAATACAACAATAACCAAGCCATATCTCATTAGGTTGGGTACACTAAATGGATCAAACATTGCCATCCATAGTGTCCTTATCATAGATCATATATGCACAAAACTTTAAAACATATTCAAAACACTTGGCATATTGTCGAACACTTGGCATGCAAAAGCATAAACAACACAAAATAGTACTAACAAGCATTCTTTGCAACACTAATTCAAAATTTAGCACCAATGACATGAAAAATCAGCAGCATTTTGCAGTGACTCAGCAAAGCATCAACCAATCCAAACAAATTGAAATTCAAACTCAAGAAGCTCTTAACAACATGTTTAATTATGTATAAACTAACACTAATTCTAATAAGAAAATTCTAATTCTAACCTAAACTCAACTAACAGCAGCAAATAACTCTAACCAAATTAAATTAACACTAGAATCAACATATAACTAATCCTAAATTAACTAAAATAGAGAAGAAAAAGTGATCTGAGAACATGAGTCGAATTAAAACTAGAGTGGCTCTGTTCTGATTCTGCGACTGGGAATGAGGGAGGCATGGGTGAGCTAGAGAGCCACAGGCCCACAGTGCGAGGTTGTAAGGAGGGGAAGAAGATGGTCGCAGTGACGCTGGATGGTAGCCGACAGCAAGACATAAAAGGCAGAAAACAGGGGAAGAGAAAGAGAGAAAGGGTTTTCGCGGTGGTTGTTCGGTGAAGGCGGAGACGGTGGTGGTTCTGTGATTCTGATGGAGACTCTGGGGGTGATGATCGATAGTGGCGCTGTGTGGGTGGTCGAAGAAAAGCTAGGGTTGAAAAAGGGGGAGTGATTCAGACTTTAAAGCTCCGGACTTTTGGTCGAGTGAGTAACGGGGCATTTAGATGGCTCTCTTCTTAGTTTGATTTGCAGCCGTTGGGAAGCAAATCGCCGCTATCTTAGTTTTTTTATAGCAGAGCCCAAACTAATATTATAATCGCCGCTATCTTGTCAATTTGCAGCGGTTTAATAAATAGCCGCTAATTAACCACCGCTATCTTTTGTGTTTGCTGTAATGTTCATATATGTTCGAGTAAAATCATGTAAATAGGTTTAGGGTGCGAGTAAAATTTAAATTAAGAGGTTTGGAAACATGCAAATATAATAGTAGAGAATTTTAAAGAGATTCACACTACAAGCAAGTAGGTTAGAGTGAAACTTAAACTGTACCTTAATTAATTTACTCTACCCATCAACTCTAATTATTATTTTAAAACAAAAGAATTGAAGAACTAAACTTATTAAAGATCAAATTGGGTTTGTATTTAAGAAAAGCATCTATATATTTAAATCAGCCAAATTATAAAGCTGAGGACTACTCCAATGATTGGACAATATAATGCTAAAAGAAGAGAGATGGGCAAAGGAAATCAAAGTATATCTACTAAACATGCACATGCATGCGTGATGTAAAATTGAAGGCCTAATCAAAGGACTAGAAGCTATGCTAAGAATTAAGATGCATGAGGACAATGTATTTTTTGCATATTTTGAGGTGCTAGTGTAATTGTCCTTCATCCATGCCTCAACTTTCGGTAATGTATGTATAGAAATTACTCTAACTTGTTTTATTTGGAATTGAATGGCGTGCACGGGATCTGGGACCATGCACGGTTCACAACACAACACAAATCAAGTACATATATTTTTATATATATGATAACCATTTGGGTTGATCGTCAGCTCACTCATATGTTTAAACAAGTGTTAAGTATTTGAATTTTACTTTATACATACAATAACTTATTGACCAATGATAAACTTTTAAATAGAGTTATAATCTGCAACAGATTACTTGTCAGACTAAAAAATATCGTGAGCAACAAAAAAAAATATTTTTATAAGATATATTTTATTTTGAGAATAGGATAAGACAAAATAATAATAATAAAATATAAAAATTATTAATTTTGTATTTTAGTTAGTAATAAACTGAATATAAAATAGAATAAATAATAAATAATTTAATTTATCTTTATTTTTTTCTTCATACAAAATTTAAAATAAAAAATAAAATAATAAAAATATAATTATAAAAATTTTATAACGATAACAAAAGAGAAAATGAAAAAATAACTTGTGTTCCGTTTAGTATTTTTATTTTTTTTTAAATACAAAATACACTAATTCAATATTTTAGAAGATAATGTATTCATATTTTATTTGTCAAATATAAATTTATATCTCTATATATTAAATAAACGAAACTACCATTTTCAAAGGTGAAATACACGTTCTCCGATCCCTTGATTTGTTGCTTATTACCACTTCCATATTTGGCTCGATCTTCTTAAGATATGACCATGAAATGGCATGTCTAGTTGAAATTTTACATCTTTATTTCATATATTTACATGCATATATATTTTTAAAACTTTTAAATTATCTTTAAAAAATTAATATAATGGACATTTTACCCAACAATAAAAAATAAGTTTTTTCATGG
Organism: Arachis stenosperma; assembly: GCF_014773155.1. Lineage (NCBI taxonomy): Eukaryota > Viridiplantae > Streptophyta > Magnoliopsida > Fabales > Fabaceae > Arachis > Arachis stenosperma. Next base: position 148,284,704 of record NC_080380.1, on the reverse strand, counting down.
ACATTAACGATTTTCAAAATAATTAAATTTAGTGTTATAGTCAATACTTATACAGTAATTGTTAAAAAAAATGACAATATATTTATCGGTTCCGCTACGTTACCAACAACATATCTGCCAACTTCTGCCAACTCTTATTTATAATTATATTTCATGGAAGTGTGTTCGTGGATGTGTCTAATAAAAATGTCTTTTTTATTACTGTGTTTAATAGAAGTGTCATTATAGATATATTTTCTAGATGTGTCTCTTTATATATGTATTTAAAATATATTAATTACTAGACACATCTAAGAACACACTTCTATGAAACACAAATATATATAAGAGTTGACAGAAATTGGCAGATAATATATTGGTACCCTATACTTTTTCTATATTTATTGGCACTTTTTTTTTTTCTTACCGGTAATAAGTAATAACAAAGGTTAATTAATTATTATAAAATAGTAATTCTTGACACTATTTTTAGTGTGTAAAGAATAAAGCTGGGAGAAAATTAATATATATTACACTAAATATGAGAACTATATATAGAAAAAGGACAGTCGTTAAATGATTTAACTGATTTGAATAAATTTTTATCTAACGACTCTCAGTTATCAACTTCAGGTGTATCTAAGTTTTCACCGTATATATATATCATTGATTGGTATAAAACACTTTGTTTTGCTTCTAATCAAGAAAATAGAAACGAATTTTCTTTTGACCATTTTTTTCTTCGTCTCATTGTTATGTCTATCTATATATATTTTAGTTTTTAGCTTTCTACTATCTCTTTAATCCAAGGAAATAAAGTAAAGGTATGTGTGTGTCTTTCTTTTAGCCACTTATAACAGTGTCACTATCATTACTCTCTAACGTTCGAAGCCACTTGTTCCCAAAACAAATGGTTCTACAACATGGCCAGGGAATACGCATTTCCTCTTACAACTTACAATCAGAGCTGTAAAGGAATTTCAATCATATATACTACTATATCTTAAAGTGAAAACTTTTATCTAGAAACATATCAATTCATGTAGACCTATATATATTACACTATCTTTAGCGTTATCTAGAGGAGAAAAAAATAAATAAATATATATGTTTTAAATTATAAGGGAATGACAAAAAAAAATTGGATTTATTTTATTCAATGTCAACTATGTAGGTTTCCAATTATGTCAATTAAAATACATGCTTGATTTACCTACTTATTATTTCAAAAGTCATATAAAAACAAGTTTCTTTTAATATATATTACAAAAAATAATCCAATTTACAAACATCTAGCAGTTTAGAGAAGAATTGTACTTAATTAAATAATATAATGTAAAAAATCTAATTTAATAATTGATTTTATGACTTAAACTTATGATATTGAAGTCACATAAAAAATCATTTCTCCAAATAAAATTTTATTTTTTATATATATAATAATTATTTTCCATCATATTATGTTACACAAAAAATCATCCGTCAATTAATCATCGTATATGTAAATAATATTTATAGCATCTCATAAAAAAATATATTATATCATTGTAGGTAAATAATTTATTTATCTATTACAGATTTAATTATTGTATTATTATATTATGACAGATTTGATTATTATAAAAACTGATACTTAAAAAAAATATATGAATCATCAATACTCATAAAATACAAATACATAATAATAGTAATTATATATTTTTTATGATTGATTTTTTATTTATGTGGAATATTTTTTAATTCTTTTATATTATTAGTATAAAGTGTTAAACTCAAAAGAATCCTTAATTGATTTAAAAATGGATATAGAATCCATTATTTTAAATAAAAATTGAAATGAGATCCATGAATATATATAGTATCATATATCCATGGTTAATGAAAAAGAAGAAAGTGATTAAAAGGAGTAATTCAACTTTGAAATTTAAATTAAATCATGACTAATTAAACATCAATAAGCAATAAGCATAATATCTTCTCCCTTTATACTTAAATTTACATGGTGCAAGTGGAGGGGGGTGTTTCTACAAGTAGCTAGTAGTAACAACACAAAAGCAATTAGAAAATAGGGCAAAAAAAAACAAGAACAAGAAAATGGATCCAAGAAGGCATGGGAAGCTACCATTATCTTCATCATCAGATGCAAAAGAGAAGAGAGAAGATGATGATGATGCTTCTTATTATGGATCTTCTTGGTGCACACCTGAAGACACTGACATGTCAACCATGGTTTCAGCTCTTGCTCAAGTTATGGCAACTTCCAATAATAATAATAATCAAAACCCTCATCACATGATGCTGCCACAATCAAACCCTTTTCCTCTCTCAAATGAACCTCTTCAACCTACTCACCCTCTTCAAGATCAAGGTGAGTTATAGCTTCTAATTAAATAATAATAATATTATTATTATTCAATTATTCTTAATTAGTTACTTGTATGTTTAATTTCTATATGTCTTGTTTCTCCTTTTTATTTAATTTATATGAAATTGGCATGCTTAATTTTCTAAAAAATGTTGTAATTATATCTTTTGTGTGTGTGTGTGTGATTTGTTGTTTAATTTGTAATTGTTTAATTCCGTTTCAAGTTGCTTTCTAATAAAGATCTCTCATATGATTTGTTGGTGACATTTTTCAAGAAAAAAGAACCAATTTTTGTTGAAATGGTGTGTATGTTTTGTTGGTGGAGACGTGCTAGACACGGATCTAGATTTTGGTACTCTTATTATATATAGTTATACATATAATATAATCTTTTAATTTATTTGCAGTTTTTGATCCATAAAAAGGTCAAAAAATAAATTTGTTATATTAATATTTTATACGGCCATATATGTAAACAATATATATAGGATCCATGATCTATATTATTAATAGATGATAATGATAAAAATTAAAGTTTTAATTTGATTTGGTGCATTACACTTTTGATATCATGCATCAATCTATATTCTATATATATGATATTGAAGATTTGATAACTTACATGTGATGATTGATGGGTTTGTATGGAAAATGTAAGCTATTTGCATTGTTATTAGTAGAAGAATATAGTTCATAAAAATTTTATTAGTTCAATTCGATGTTTGATTTGCATGAAAGCATGCTTGCATATATAACTATAAAACTTATTAATTAGTGAATAATCAGTATGTATTAAATTAATGATTAATATTTTCTCAGACAAATCACATCACATTCCGTAATTAAAATGATAGAGACCAATTACAAATCTTAGTAAGAAGTATATATTGACCCGGAATCATTGTCCTTGTATGTGATGAATTGCACATTATTATTACCCGGATATATATGCATCCATCTTTATATATCACATGATCAGAATTATTTCATCCAAAGTGGATAATATCACATGCATGTAAGCATTTCCAAAGATGTATGCATCATCTATTTCAATTTTAGTCCATTGGTATATTTTTTATTTACACTTACACTACTTACATTCATGTTGCATGCAACTATGGACTGGAAATTAATAATCTACATAAAAGTGACCCCATTTGCATTGTCAAGTGGGTTTGTGAAAAATTCTCAAACATATAAAATCTGTATCTAACCAATTTGGGTTGTTCGAATAATTAATTCGTTTGTCTATTTAAGCAAATATTAGAGGTTTAAATATCGTCTTATGCATACAGCAACCAATTGATCAGCAGCAGATTTTTAAATAGAGTTTAAATTTATAACAAATTAGCTCTAATTCTGTCGGACTATAAAATACCATGTACAATCAAAAAAATAAAATTTGTACCTACCACCTAAACTTTTCTAAACCGGTTTACATTCATTTTCCCATGACATAACATCAACCCCTTTTCCTTATTTAAAGTTTTGCATGACATCTTTATTTACTTAAAGTTGCAAATCCATATGGTTTGATAATATATAATATTTAGTTCTTTAAATCAATTTAATTATAATATAGCTTTGATTTTGGTCCATCTTGTTAAGTAGATAATTCTAGCATATATAATAAGGTAATTGCTATGGTGCCTAAAAGTGTTTGCCTAACTTACTAAAAAGAGTTAAAAATTAATATTTAATTTTAAAAGTATAAAAATAAATAATTATTAAATATTCAAAAGTTACTACAACAAGTAAGATAGGCAAAAGTTAACCACCAAGTTATAGACACCATAGAATTCACCATATAATAATTTGAGTTCTCTTTGCTGACTAATAAACTTTGTGGAAATATACATTGCAATCATTTCAATTTATTCGTTTCTTAATGGATGATATTGTTGGTACACAATTACTTATTCCAACTCATATGATTTTTTTTCTTTTTCCAACATGGTACGATATGATGATGATGATAGATATGCCAAGTTTCTGGTTGTATTTTCAGGCATGTGTAAAATATAGACATCAAAAATAAATTTATATGTTGAATATCAAATTCGGTACTCTAAAATGATGGAGTATCATGATGACTAAAATGTTTCTCATTCTGGTTATAGACATGTGTAAATTCTATGTAGAAAAAAGCACAATTGAGCAATGATTGATGAATTACCTGTTTTAGTTCCTCGTGTCAATGAAGAAAAAAAAAAAAAGACTTTTTCCTAGAAACTTTTATATATAGAATCCAATTCGTTTGCTACTTCAATCAAAATGTTGAGCAATGCCAAAACAAGTTTTGTCTAATTTTATTTCTTTCCTAACAAATTCTTTTCTCACTTCCATCCAAGTATGTCATGAAAAAAAAAAAGCCAAATTCTTTGCATTCTGTCAGAAAAAATTAAACTAAACAAATCCATACTACATATCTACTAAGTTGAGATTAATATTTTTTTTTATTAAAAACTTTTTTTTGAGTATTTGTATCAATACACTTATTTTATTATTTTAGTATGACTTAATTACTCTCAATTTTTTTTTTCATCTTTAAATATAAATCATACATATTGATTTACATGTATATTTTTATACATATATAATATTATAAAAGTTAAGAGATTTAAATCACCATGTTATACATATTAAAAATATATATGATAACTAATTTAATGATTAATTTTTTATATATACATAATATTTTTGTAAATGATACAGAAAATTGTAATTTGTTGGGCCTAGTGAATAAAGAAATTAAAAAGTGAGTAAATTTTTTTTATGCATACACTTTTATGATAGACATTATTATTTTAATATCAATATTTGTTAATAATTAAGATGTATTTTTTTGCTTTATTAATTAAAACATAATCTAAATACATAATTATTAATAACAACTATATTTTTATATGAGGAGTACCAGGAATATTTACTGCATAACATTATTATTGAAAGACAAAATAATATGTGATTAATTGTAATATGATTTGTTGAATTTGCATGTACGCATACTTTGCATTAATGACAAATAATAAAGAGGAGGGGCCAAATAAGAAGAAGCCACACTACAGAGGAGTGAGACAGAGGCCATGGGGAAAATGGGCAGCAGAAATTAGAGATCCAAACAAAGCAGCAAGAGTCTGGCTTGGAACCTTTGACACTGCTGAAGATGCTGCTTTAGCTTATGACAAAGCTGCTCTCAAATTCAAAGGCAACAAAGCCAAGCTCAATTTCCCTAAAAAACTTGTTCAACCAAACACTACTCAACAACAACAACCTAATAACAACAACATGCTACAACAACAACTACAAGGTGGTTCTGCCTTTCAATTCAGTGGTTCAGCTTCTAATGCTATTCTTCCTACACTCTATTCACCATCATCATCATTATCCTCAACACATGATCATCAAGTTTTCCCAAACTTGTTTCAGTATGCACAGATTCTTTCAAGTGATGAATCAAATTTCCCTTATTACACTTCACATCTTTTCAATCAACAACAGCAACAGCAACAGCAGCAGCAACAGTTGCAACAATCTTTGAATCCATCATCCTATTTCTACAACCAACAACAACATGATCATGAAGGAGGACACCATCACCACCAAGATCAGTAGTATATATATAAAAATATATTGTATGTGTCCGTCAACTGCTGTGTATGTTGCTGCTGCATAAATATATATCCTTTATGACCTCTTTCTTTCAATAAAAAATATTGGATGAGTCATCATTATCACCAATATGACAATATCTCATATGAAATAATTATGCTTATTTCTAGAGATTAGTACTTTAACCATAATTATTGATGATTATGTAGTGATTTAATTTATCATGTCCTTATACATTTATTATCATCAAGATTGATTATAAATATATAATATACAATTTTTCCTATCAAATCGTTTATATAGTATATATCATTTCATTGTCAACTATAGTTGAATCTTATTTTTAATTAAGTTTGGAAAAATACTTTTATACTCATGGAAAAGATGAAAGTTTTACTCCACAAAACAGAGGCACCATTGTTACCCCTTGTGAAATGTTTTTAAAATTAGAGTAAAAAGGTAAACATCCATTTATTTTATTTTATTAACGATACTAAAAAAGAAATGTTATTGTGAAATTAACTAACTTATAGAATATTAAGTTATACACTCTTTTGAGTGGAAGTGGAAATTAAAGGCAGAAATAGAGAGGAAAGAAAAGAAAGTAGAATTCATCTTTTGACTTGCTTCTTAATTTCTTTTGCAGTCTTTTGTATAAAGTTGATACTGTTAGATATACAATTATTTTCATGTGATAGAGAAAATCTCATTTACTAAGTAAGCTGTAATGTCAATCGTTGACGAGCAGGAAGAAAGATAGAAAAAGTGAAGGTTGAGGGAGGAAGAAAAATGATTTCTTTTCATTTTAAAAGATTTTGAAATGAATGAAAAACTAAAACAAATTATTTAGTGGTTAACCTTGTGTACTTTTTATGTACTCTTAGTCTCCTTCTATAATTAATTACAACCAACATTAAACTAATAAAAATTAGGGGTGTGTGATTTGGCCGTCCTCTTCTTCTCCACCCTTATTGTAGACCCTGATTTCATATAGGTTACAGACAATGCATTTGTTGTTTTAAGCAAGTTAAGAGGAGATTCTTGTTTTCCAAATTCCATTTGGTTAGTGTTGCTGCCGATGGTGTTGTCAATGATTCCATTATTGTAGAATGATCACTTCTATACTGGAAAAGAAAAGTTAATGCTTGATGTTAAGGTGATGTTGATGCCAAAGTTGATGCTAGATGTGTAAATAATATTGGAAAAAAGATTGCTATTAAATAATTGGTATTATTAGAAAAATAATTTCTTCTCATTTTGAAAATCTTATAAATAAATAAAAAACTAAAACAAATTGTTTGGTGGTTTACCTTATAAACTTTTTATGTTTTTACGTACTCTTAGGATAATTAATTATAATTAATATTAAACTAATAAAAAATGATTTAGGTAACATTTGAAGTTGTAAGTTGACACGTTCGATTAAATTTTATTTAAGGACTCTCAACTATCAACTTTACATAAGTATCGTCTCATAAAGTAAGATAAATACTGTCATTGTGAAATGTAAAGTGAGTGATGAGTGATGATTGTTGAGGAACACGCATGGATAAAAGTGGGGCTTGCCAGCTTCCGCCACTTATAACGGTTGATGGTGCATCAGTCAAAAAGAACCCCACTTTCATCCTATAACCAAGAAAAAAAAAACGACAACAATTTTAAAATTTTTTCACATGCTAGCTAACTAGACAAGCGTGCTTCTTTTGAGAATGGGTAGGAAAAGATTGAATAATGCTTTTTAGATCAAACCCTATCATTTAGTAACTGTGTTCCTAATCTCTCTTTTTAGTGTTGGTAATTTTTTTATTGAGTACGAGTGAACAAATGTTCAATTCTCTTTTCCTACTCATTCTCAAAGGATCACATGACTTTTTGTTAAGAAAAAAAAAAGATTTTTAATTATTCACCTTTTGATTGAGATATATCAATCCATTTCATTTAAATACGAATTTTTTATACAAATATTTTTTCCATTAAGCGATATTGTTTTAAGGGATTGAATAGTCATTTTTTTCACTCAAAAGAGGTCTAGAGATTGAATATCCTTGTTCCTCGCTAAAAAAATTGTTTTAGGTGAAAAATAATTAGGGCTCCAAAAATAAATAGTTAGGAGTTAGGACTTAGGACTGCTTTATTATCTAATTTTCCATGTATTCCTTACCTTGATAAAGTAATGACTAATTTGAATCCGACACTCTTTAAGCGGATTGAATTAACTACTAAACCAACCTAACTTCACCTCGACTTTATTCAAAAGCTAAATGCATGAAAGTGCATGGTTAATCTTTGGGCGTCTTGGGAGTTTATGAACCCCAAAACCTGGCTATATATGTATGCAATAATTCTATATCAAATTTAGCTTGAATTCAATCCCATTTCCATTTACCATCTTGAACAAGAATGTATTTCGCTTAAAATAGTTAAAATATGATGATCAATTTTGAAATAGTTTGTGAAAATTTTATTGTATGTAGGAAAATTGATCATCATTGACAACAATTGCCCACCATTGATGAAGAAGTCAGAGATTGAATACACTATGCTATGTTGTCTAAAGGTTCAGTTACAATAGAAATAAGTCGTTAATCTTGTACCTTCCATTTTCTGCTGTTTCTCTTAAATCTTATGATAGCTTGAATTGCAAGTCCCAAATTACTTACTTTGATATAATATTCATATATATAGCTCATAGAGAGCATCACATCATAGTTTCACCCTTGATTTATGTTCTTTTTCATATGGCTGGTTTGTTTAGGTACACACACTATATATCACCTCAAAGTCCCTTATCTTCTTAAATGTAAATGAATATTTGTGTATTCACATGTATTCACGCGTGTTTTCAACTGTGATTGAAATATTGGGCTGGCAAACTGAGCATGAAGAAGAATAATCAATAACCTGCTCTTTTTTTTTGTTGAGATTTAGCATTATGAACTCCAATAGTTACTAGGAGTCCAATTTGATGACGTCAATCAATCTTGATGTACTATCTTAGTTTTTAGTTGTAACTGTGATGGCTTAATTCAACAATAGTATTGTGAATATGTCATTTTATAAATGATTTTATGTGCCAAGATTAAGCAATTTTGGATTCATTACCTAGTATTTAAGGTTCCGTCTATCTATATATAGATAGTGCATAATAACTTACATGTTATAGTTATGATCCATGTATTACTATTAGTGGTGCTTATGATCCATGCTTCGGGATAAGAACTTAATGTAAAATATGTTAGTCAAATGGGTTGGATTACCAGTTTACCTTCATTGTTAAGTGGAATGGTGCAACTACTTTAATTTGATTTGAAGAAAAGAAACTTCTCAGACATATTTGTGCTTGGACAAGCGAAGTCTAGCAATGTATTTTTATATCGATGGTGATGAAACTATGATTAGTATGATATGGGTCATGAAACAGGGGAGTCTACAACATTATCCTCATTTTCATTTCTAATTTAACTATTAATAAATCTGATAAGAAGACTAAAAAGATATGTAACATTGTCTCATGTTTTGCAACTACTTCAAAGCTTGTTTGGTTGAGTAAATTTTCATAATAATTCTTGAGATTTATGTCATTATCTAATGCAGTCCTTTAGTTTCCAATTTTATTATAGTAGTCGCCCGAATCGAGTTTCGGGCACCATTATAGTTAGGGGTGTGCATGGGCCGGTTGAAACCGAGTTTGATATGACCCAGACCCGGTCCGAAATATATACCGGGCCTATTTATTAGACCCGAACCCGACCCTAGACCCGATGAAATCTATGCACTTTCGGGCCACGATTATACTGGGTAAAAATCGGGTGAAAACCGGGCCGTTAACATTACATTAGCTTGATACCTTCTTATAAGGTAGCATGTGAAAATATCTAAATTTTCAAGACTCCAACCATTATTTGACATGGTAAAATTCACTTAGAAAAATATAACAAGAACCAACTTTTCTCTAAAATTAAAGCATAACCATAATCAATACTAATATTGTCTAATAACACCAAATATTTAAATCAATATAAATAACACAATATTATGCATTAGTCTAAAATCTTATGCATTTTAAACATAAAACATTAACTTATAGTCTTATAATAACTAATAACACAAAATATTAAGGTTTATAATACTTAAATTCTACATAAAAATAGCCATCATCCATCACTAATAACACAAAATATTAATTGTGTATGATGACCGGGCCACCGGGCCGACTTCGAGTGACCCGAAATAATGACTGGGTCTATTTTTGAGACCCTTACCCAGCCCTAGACCCGATGAAATCACACCAAAATAGCCCCTAAAATGTTCGGGGTCGGGCCGGGTCTTCGGGCTGGGCCGGGCCATGCACACCCCTAATTATGGTCCCAGAATCCCTTTTCAATGTTAATCAGCAATTACAGTGATGATGTGACATTTCGTTGCCATGTTGGTGGCTGCAATAACTAGCTGACGTGTCAAGTTGCAATTGAGATCCAATTTGGTCCCTCTCCTTAAGCTTTACCACTTAATTTTCAGTGCACGCTCTTCTTTTCTTTTTCCAGTCTCACTTCATTCCCAACACTTCTTCGCTCTCAACCTCCTGGAGTTATTGGCTCCAACGACAAGTTCTACCATCGACAACTCCTCCCAAGGCTTCTCCACTTTCCACCAAATCCAAGCGTAAGCCACTCAAGCCCGCCAACTCCAGGAAGACTTCGAGAAGAACCAATCCACCTACCTCGCCACCATAGCTGACATCAACGACGCCCCCAATGACACCTCCCTTATCGATGCCGCCCAATCAGAGAAAAGATCCCGCAAGTGAGGAAATCAAAGAGATTCGGTTTGAGGAGGTCGTTGATTTGGAGGAGATCAACAAGCTTCAGAGTCATTTGGTTTCATCCTCTCTTGCTGATGATGATTCACTTTCTTGTTGGAAGACATCAGTAAACTTGATCTTGTTGTCTCTTCTATCATTGATAGTGGCTTTGATTCTGTCTATTTTCTTAGCCATATCGCAGAGCAACTTTGAATGTTCATAACCATGTAGCATCCTCCCCAGCTTAGAAACTGAATTGATGATGGTTGGTGTAAGAAACTAATGTTTGGGAAGGACTGAAGGGTGAGGAGCAAATTAATAGAAAGAAGAAGAAAAATTGATGGGAATGAATTAGGGTTATAAAAGGGAAGAGACCGAATTGGGTCTCAATTGGAATGTTTCGATGTCCAATGTGGCAATAGAATGCCATGTCATCACTGCAATTCATGATTCAGCACAGAAAAAGAGTCAGGACCATTATGGTGTCTCGAGTTCGATTTAGGAGACTACTATTGTAACAACCAAATTTTTAATATGTCTAAATTATACCGGAAATTAAGCGCTACCAACTTGTCTTTCTAATTATTATATATTATTTATTATATGAGTTTGAGTCATTGTTAAAAATGTAGTTATTTTACGAGTTATTTTTTTTAAATGTTTGTATTAATAAATAGAATCATTCATAATCAATTCACAAATAATAACAGATAAAACAGTTATGAATAACCACACTTATATACATCTCAAGCAATTAACAACATTCAGTTATCTAGCATTTATTAGAGTATAGATCTTAGTTAGAACACCCCTAGAAAAAGTTAGATAATAACTATATATTATATATATACAACATCCCAGGTCCTGACCTATTAAAAAAATTCCTAAGTTAGCACCCAAGTTAGCTTAGACTCTATACTCACATAATCTCTCTAAACTACAAAAGTGAGAGAAAGTACATTCTAGGTCTTCAAAATTCGGGTCAGGTTAAACGTCATCAAAAGGCAGAATATCTCCCACATCCTCCCTGCATGATCATGCTTCATCCTAGGACAACTCACTGGAATTCCATCAAGTAGGTACATATCAGGAAGTTAGGAACCTTGTGTGGAGAATCTGAGTTAAAGTTCATAGATAAACGGGGGTGTAGACATTGGTTGTTCTCACAGTATTTGCATATACAGGGAATGGAATTCACCCTAGACTCAGAAGATTACCTAGAGCGGAATCCTATTTGTGGAATGATTACCAGCAGATTTGCGGAAGAATATTCTTGCCTCCATCTAAAGGGGGAAGAGAAGGGGTAAAAATTGGAAAGTTCTTAGTAGAGTCAGACTAATTAGTCATGTTAATCGCTTTAGTCGTGCTTATGAGTCAGTCAAATAGAAGAAAACAAGAAAACAGATAAACAAAAAAAAACTAAGAAAACAGAGAAATACAAGTAATACAAGAAATACAAGAAAACAGAGAAATACACGAAGAAGAATACAACCATATAAAATACATAACAGAGAATGTTGTACACACGAAGATGATGCATGTCTAGCCCTACGTAGATCATGAACTCACATGTCAGTTGGCTACCCGCAACTCGACCACATCTCTGAAATAGGTGTTATGCATCGCCGTTCTTATGTTCGGAAATCATTCCCTCTATGAGCGTTCAGTATTCGCCATCCTCATAGGGAAACCAAATCTTTCCCTCCATGAGCATGTCGTATTCGCCGTCCTCAGGGGAAAAACACACTTCTAGTCTCAAGTAAGCGCTACGTTTTGCTGTCCTTACTAGACCGTACTCAAGGTCCCAAGTGAGCGCTACACATTACCGTCCTCACGAGACTATATTCACAACCATTTTATGAGTGGAACAAGGCCACCATCGTTGTCTTTTTCGAGATGGAATCTACCATCCCTTTATCATAATATGATACTGAGCTAGTAAGACAAAACTTTCGTCCTTGCTAAACAAATATTTAATCTTTTAGTTCTTTTTCCTCTTTCCATACCTTCAGGATTACCTCTTACTTCTTTACTTTTTTATTCTTTCTTTCTTTATCTCTTTAACTTTTACTTTATATATTATTTCAGTTTTTGGTATGAATAACCAACCTATTCCAAACATAAGTTCATTAAGTCTATGCTAAACTAGTTTGACTTTTCATATAATACCTAACCCTAAACGCAAGTTAAATACTAACTATATCGCTTCTAGATCGCTTCTCTAATTGACATTTATCTTTACCATTAAAGCTTTACTAAATGTTTCTTCGGTTTTTATCTTTTCTTCAACATTTTATCTTTCTTTTATCTTCTCCCCACTAACATGTTCTTATCACTCCCTAAGTATTTTATGAAGGTAATTATGAGATTCTGAGTTTAAAGTTATCCTCCTAAAACTTTTATTAAATTATATTTTGATTTTCTTAACTTTTGATATTTATACTTTAACCCTCTAAACTTTTAGTATTTATACTTTTTTCTCCCAAAACATAAAAATATTTGCACTTTGATCCCTAACAAGATTAAAGAGATGTTCTTGAGTGTTCTTGAGCATATTCAAAGTGTTCTTCGTAAACTCTTCAAATTCTTTCTTCGATTCTTACTCGTTTTTTACCGATTTTTTCTAAAATTCAAATTAAAATGGCAGTCACCAAAATTCCATAATTTTCACTTGATTTCAACACTAATTCATCATTAACTTGAGGCCTAGGGTTTGAATTTTCAGTATCCCTCAAGAACAAAATTCATAGCTTGAATATCATTAAATTTCATCAATTTTCACCAAAATTTCAACAAGAATCACTCGTATAAACAATCAATTTCAAGCATAACCAAACCATACATCAATCACACAATTCAAACACAATTAATCAAGATTAATTTCACCAAACTCTACCTTAATTTCCTGTCTCAAATTCGGTTGCTCCTTGAAGTGTTCTTAGATCACTTTTTCCTCCTAAATCCAATCAAGAATAACTTTAAATCTCATAAAGCATGCTTAACCAAAACTTCAACAGCCATATAAGAAGGTTATCCTCACCTTAAACTTGCTAAAAAATAAAGTTTATTAGCCCACGAGTCAAGCTAAGCAAGAGATCTTTGGAAGAACATCAAGAAAACACAAGTTTAACTTAGTTTCCTTGAGGCAAAATCAAAGAGGGAGGGAGAGTAGCCATCTCAACTAAACTTGAGCCATGGTAAATCACATATTTTTGAAGAGAAAGAAGAGAAGATCACTTTAATCAATTCAATTTTTTTTTTTTTGAGTTTTGGTGTGAAAAAATCAAGTTTGGAAGATCAAGTGTTCATAGAGTTTTCTCCCTTTTCTTCTCTCTTGATTTTCAACCATAAAGAACGGAAATGAGCAGCTGAGAAGTGACTTGCAGAAGGAAAAAGGGTGTGCTTCATGATGATTGCCCAGTTTGGGAGGTGGTTTAAAAAATATCTTAGGTGTATAGTTACTACACTTAGCAATTCATCTAGAGATTAATAGCCGAGCTACTAGTATAGATGGCACTAGTAATATGATTAACATAAGAATAGAATATATATGATGAAGCATTAGTATTGTTAAAGTCATCAGAGAGTACCAGTGTTATAACCTGCACCAGTAGACTGTAAGTCCGATTAAACTTATCTCCTATTTTTAACAAAAGCAGATTAAATAATATTATAATATTATTCAAGTAGCTCTAATAATAATAATAATAATAATAATAATAATAATAATAATAATAATAATAATAATAATATATTATCATTTCTCTTCTCTAATGAATCGAGTTCTGCTCGTCAAATTGAGACAAACTATGGAAACTAGAATCTGAAATTCCTAACCGACGTGGCTCAAAAACTAGATTTTTTGCGATTGCGCCGTCAAGCTTAACTCAGAAGAGGTTCTTGCTTAGTAATGACATAATGATGATGTAGATTGAGGTTCTTGATGATATAGCAGAGATACTTCCTTTACTAAACTTTCGAAAAACTCCATGTCTTCAAAAAAGATCTCGCGTATTCGAAAATTAGATTGTTACAACTATAGTGAAATTGGAATGCAAAGGACTAAATTGAGCAATGGCATGAATCTCAGAGACCACCATGAGAATTTACTCTTGTTTGATTACCTATGTTCACTTCACAATGAGAAATTAAATTTTTTTTTAACGCACTTTCTTTTAGTGCAACATTAAAATGTGGTTAAATTTATGATTTATTTGGTTGGTAAAAATATTTTTATTTAAAATTTTAGTATTTTTTTATAGGTATAACTAACATGTATTTTTAGGATACATGATAAGTTTATCATTAATTTTTTTAAATATTTTCATTTAATAAAAATAAAATAAATGCATTGAAAACTTAAACTTTTTTATATGTTTAATAAAAAAATTTTATTAATAATAAATTTATCATATATTAACTAATTTTTTATTAATAAGATTTCATGAAAAAGAAAAAAAATAAAAAATACTAAAAATATAATAAAACAAATTTTCTTTGGCTAAACTGGTCTTTATTTTTATCAGCACTTAAAAGGCTAAAACAAAAAACAAGCTAAGCACTTATTTCTATTAAGTTTTACTTGCATTGTGAATTTGTGATGCATGACAATCAGTGACTTATCTTCAATAGCAACTAAAATTGAAATTTCTTTATTTAAATTAAATAAATATATAAATTACGAAAATATATAAAATATAAGATATTGCTAAGCGTATTCTTACACATTTTGGATGCTGAGAGATAAGTTAAAAATTAAATATATCTCGGCATCTGAGATCCTGTATTGTGACCGGACGACACCGAAATATATTTTGAGTGCATTTGGGATATGTATTATTAAAGAGATTGGGTTCTGAGCACCCGAGATATGTGGCAATTAAGAATGGGATCTCAGAATCCGAGATATATATGTACAATTCTCCAGATGAAGTCTCAGCATCTGAGATATAGTCAAAGATGTAATTTGGATCTCATCACCTGAAATATGTGTATTATAGCTTAGGTGTCTCTGCACCCAAGATATATTGGAGAATAACTCTAATTTTTTCTTCCTCTTCTCTTCGAATTGTTTTGATGAAAAATAATCAATTTTTTTGTTGCGGTCTATCCCAGTGGAATAGTAAAACACGGTGATGAATGAGTGATTTTTTACTATAATAAAACTGTCATATTGCACACCAACCAAGTTAATACCCTACGTGCGCTAAAGACGGTCATGCTAAGCAATATGGGAGAAATAGGTACTAAGGAGGTTGGACGGGTTGCATATAGACTTCTGCACGCGCATCCGAATGCTGAGTTTCCCAACATGTTATTTTGGATTGATGGGTATTAGCATGTGAAGGTAATGTTCGACGCACATGCACGGCTAATGCCACAACATGTGATGGAGTTGTATGCTCCAATCCGTGACGTGGTTGTTGGTGGTGGGCCATCTCCTTTGAGTCCTTAAGTTGTCCCGCTGGAGGCCACACCGATCCACGATGCCAAGCCTCATGATAGTGCCGACGAAGACAATAGAGAGGGCAATTCAACATATGTTACCGGGTCGTGTAGCAAAATTGCTTATGTTGATGAGTATGTGTCAGAGACTCCCACCAGCAGTGTTGGTCGGTTTCTACTACCTCCTCTTTTGCCCATTCCTCGATTGCCAGAAGTTCCTAGTCATTATCACACTTTGAATTTGGACACAATGCAGTCAGACAATCTTTTAAATGCCAATGAAGAGAAAGATTACAATACGGATGGTAGGCAACATCCTATAGCGATGTGGTAGGCAACATCAGTGCGCAGATCAATGTAGTAGGCAACAGCATCCTGAAGTGTAGTGCTGACCTCACCTTATGGAAGGTGGAACGAGTGGGTATCGGGCCTCTACCGCTCAATAAATGTAAAGATCAAGGAATTATCAAACATAAAATTCCTTCACTCTACTACATGCCCAATTAGGGATGGCAACACCACCCGAACCCGCGGGCACTCCGCCCCTACCCGCTCGGGGCGGGTTTTTACCGGGGCGGGTTTAGATAATATCTACCCCCGGTATTATTATAATACATACAATTTTAATGTATAATATATGTAAATAATTAGTAAAATGATTAATAATATTGTATCATATTTAAATTTTTACTTTAATTTATGTTATGTATGTGCTGATAGTTATAAAAATTTTAAAATTTAATTTTATTTATTGAATTTTAATAATTATAGGGGTGGATAGGAGCGGGATGGATTAGGGTTCAACTTTTTACTACCCGCGGGTAGGAGCTGGGCGGGTTTTTGTAGGGTGGGGCGGGGTCGGATAGAGCAAAAAACTGCTCCTACCCGCCCCGTTGCCACCCCTATGCCCAAATCCTGCCATCCTAATATAAGGCAATAGGATGTCCGGCGGAGGGAGACCTAGGGTCACACCGCGTGGCAACAGTAACCGTGGTTTCTGCAATATCCATAATATTTATTCTCGCATTTTAATCTCGTCTAAACCATTAATTGTGTTTAACTATTACTAAAAATTGAAACTCCGCTAGGGAGACAATGAAAAAACTAAATAATGTGAACAATGGGCTGGAGATTTAGCCCAATACATGTAAAAAAAAAACACTCTACAAATTACCTAAATAAAAAAATTCACTTAGTTATTCCAAAAAAAATAATCATCCCAAACCCCATTTTACCAAAGCATTTCACTCCAGTACCCTCTTCTTTCCCAACTGGATATCACCCCACCTTCATCAATAATCATCCCACTTTACTGTCACTGCTTGGCTTGCCACACACTGTCACCGATGCCCCTCACCCATAATAAAAATAACCATCTACTTAAGGATAAAAATAATCATCCGCATACCTAATGAATTGAACCTCCAACATATTTTAATTATATATAACTAAACTCAATCGAATCAAAATAATCATCCTCATAAGAATTAAAATAACCATTCGCATACATACTAAAATGACCATCATAAACTGGCCGAAGAAGGAGATGAATGAACAGAACCAGCAACCTTGATCAAACTCCCTTCACCCGATGTAAGGGGTGATGAATGTACCAAAATGCAGCCACTTATGACAACGTATGTTGTTCAAATCTGTCGTAGAAGGTGATGCTGTCGGCTGAAGGATGGGCGGTGGAACTGGTGTAAACCCCGAGTAATTAGTAAATAATTAGCTAATAAATTAATTATTATTTAAAAAAATTAAAAAATTAAATTTTATAGTTTCGTGAAGTAGAAATAATTAAAATATGAATTTTAACACTAATTTTAAAGATTTTGACCTAAAACCAAATCAACGGACCGAGATCAAACTGAGCTTAAACCAGACCTAAGGCCCACTTATATAAACCTAATCACCAGCTTTCTTGCCCACTGCTTCAGTGGAATCACGCTAAAAAGATTTACTCTACATACCGAAGTTTGCAAATAGAGAAGGAAAGTTAGCATGACAATAATGGGTGTAACTGATTTGGTTTAAACCTTATTTTTTAAATTTTAAAATCTGAAATAATTAATAATTAATTAATAAAAAGATTTATTTCATTTTTCTTTTTTATTCTATTGTTTACCTCACTCATTGTTTTCTTATACTTTCTCAAATTCTAAACCAAGTAGATAAACATCGATAATAAATGCAACAAATATAGTACGAATATAATTTGTATTGTTAATATTCATAGTACTTACTAAAGACAGGACTATCAAACAATATGTAAAAAATTAAATCATTATTCATGTTACACTATTCTAACCTGAATGTCACATTTGGGTATGACTTCAATTAATTACATATTAATTTCACTAACATATTAATTAATAGTTACCTACTTTATTTATTTAACTTAAGCTACAATTAGTTACCTATTTTATTTATTTCACTTAAGTTACAATTAGTTACAATCAATTATACAAATTATCAAACTATACTATACCTAACTAAATATATATAAATTGTCTAACTTTATCTAGTCACAAAGTCCTAGCACATTATCTAAGTTACTAAAACCTAAATTTCTAAACTAATTATTCGCTGAAAATAAAACAAGAAAAAACTACTAATATCAAAATCTAAAACTCCAGCCACATGCCAAGTAGCATTTAGTCTATTGATGTCTCCATCGTAGACATATTTTCGGGGGCCATATTTACTTAAGGAACTTAAATTTAAGCATTTAAAAACTAACAAAATTCTTAAAAACTATTCAAATACACAACAATCTCAGCTGCTATGACCTTATATATCGTCTGAGTATATCTCGGATGGGAAATAGATCCTCTCAATTGTTAAAAAAAACTGAGAGTGTAAAGTGTGATCTCTAACCCTTCATTATTTTCTCTCTCATATTTATTTTTGGTCTCACTTATAAAATTAATAGTGGGAGATCACACTTTACTCCCTCAATTGTTAAAAAAAATTGAGAGGATCCATTCCCTCTCGGATGTTGAAACCCAAATTAGACAAATTGTATATATCTTGGATACTGAGATCCCTTTCTCAGTTGCCACATATCTCAGGTGTTCAGTCCCTGATCTCGATAATAACACATATCCTAGGTGTATCTAGGATACCCAGGATATGTCTTAGCATCTCCCGCATGAAATGTCAGACGTCGAGATATGTTCAATATTTTACTTATCCTTCAGCATCCGAGATGTGTAAGAGTACACATTTTTAGAAATACTTCCCACTTTATCTATTTTCGTAATTTATTATATTTATTTAGTTTAAATAAAAGAACCTTAAAATTACTATCTCATAAGAGCATTTTTTAATGTGTGACTTTAGTTTAATTTTATTTTAGATCTTATAATATAATATGTTACATTTATAATATGTCACATAAATATTTGTGAGATCATATATTATAAAATTTGATTTGACACTCAGTAAAAAATTTATTATTCAAATAATTGATTTCATTTAAGTTTATTAATAACATTACAATGTTTATTTAATAAATTTAATAAATATATAAATGATTGCATGGTATTAAACTAAAATAAATTGTGCTCTTATCCTTTTTTAAAAATTTTCTTAAAACTCTACCCTACCCTACTCGTGGGTTGAGAATCTCTCAACTCTAACCCTAACCCTACCCGCACTCTAAAGTTCTAAACCCTACCCTACCTGCAGAAAAATAAAAAATTTTCAAGCAAATATAAAATTCAACCTTTCCAAATTTTATACATATTAATAAAATAGAAAATAAAAACTAAGTTCAAATTAAAATTAAAAACAATAAAATATTAAAGAAATTCAACATAAAATTATAAATAATATGATCATCAACTAATTTAATGGTTATTTCAAATTTTTATAAGAGAAAGATTGTGAGTTCAATACTCACTTTCTTCACTACATACATAACTTTTATATATATATATATATATATATATATATATATATTAGGGGTGCGGGTAGGGTAGGGTAGGGTATACCCTAAACCCGTACCCTACCCTACCTACAGACAAATTCGTATCGTATCCTACTCTACCCGCAGCAGATAGAGTAGACAAGCCTATCCGGACGGGTTAGTCTGAATTGGGTACCCGCGGGTAGAATATATATTGCTAGCCCTAATAGGCTAATAGGGTGGATTCAAAATTTAAATTTAAATAATTAAATAAAAATATTTAATTTTTAAAATAATTAAACAATTTCAATCCTAAAATAGTATATTTTTATTTTTTTATAATTAAACTAAAATAAATTGTGCTCTTTTTAAAATTAAATTAAATTAAATTTTTAATTTAAATTAAATAACTTTAATATATAATCTTTTAAATATAAATTTTGAATCTTTCAAATAATTAAACAATTCTTATCTTAAAAGAATATTTTATTTTTTAAAAATTAATTACAAAATTATTTTATTTTTTTCATAATTAAATTAAATTTTTAATTAAAATTAAATAAATTTAATACTAAAAGATATTTTAGTTTTTTTATTTTTGTTATAATTTTGTAATATTTTAATATCAACTCAAAAATAAAATAAATTAAAATTAAAATAATAAAATAAAAATTTTGTAACTAAACAAAATTTTAATGTTTTTTATTCTTTTTCTTTTTGATTATGAAGTACTAAAACTCTGTGGATACTGGATAGACGATATTTCTTTTTTATAATTAAAGAATACTAAAACTCTATTATTTTGAAATATCAAATCACATATTGAATAGTCACCAAAAAAAAAAAATCACAACTTGGAAACTTGAATTCAACAAATGCTTAGAAAATCAAGTTTATCCTTGAATTAAGATTTGTTGCTTATTGAAACGATTTTCATTGTTTAAACTTTAAAAGTTAAAACCTTTGACCAAATCAACATTAACCGGAAAAAAATAATCAATTACTTGCCCATTTTTTTAAAATAATGGTTTCCAAAGTTGCATTATTTCTAGGAACTGAGGGGAAAAAACGCGGGAAAATGCTCGTCTTTTTAAATGGATTGAAGGAATGTGCATATGAATCTTCTTCCTCGCCAAAAACCCTAATATCGGGACCAATAGCAATGAAGCAATCGAGCATGGAGAAGAAGAAGAAGCTCAAGAGCATCAACGATCTCCTTCCTCCGGAGCTCATACGAGCAATCTTACTGAGGGTTCCCATCAAACACCTTGTGTGCATCAGGTGCGTTTCCAAGCTATGGAACACTCTCATCTCCGATCCCAATTTCGCAAAATCCCATCTTGATCACTCTCTCGCACCCTCGCACCCTCCCATAGATGCCTCTTCCTCCAAAACAATTCTCACGCTTCCTCCGTTGACCTCGACGCACTGCTTCAAGATGATAATGATGGCGTTGATGCAATAGCCATCTCTCTCCCTTTCAAGAAAAAGCGACCTTTTGATGATTTCTGTCTTGTTGGTTCCTGCGGAGGGTTCGTACTCTTACACTGCGAACCACAGTTTCTTATCCTATGTAACACTCACATATGGGTGATGAAAGAATATAAAGTGCAGTCATCTTGGACCCTCTGAGATTCCCCTTGTATGCTTTAAGCCACTGTGCTTATCTGCTAATGGGGATATTATTGGAAGATGTTATCCTTGAGAGGGTGAAATAAGGTTCTATATATATAATGTCAGAGGAGAGCTGCTCAAATATGTTCAATATCTTTATGGTGATCCTTCCAGCCACATAAGGTTCATTGTGCATCTGGACTGTCCCTGGGCAGTCCCTAGCAACATCAAGCAGAAGAAGAGGAAGATGGGTATGTAACTTGTGCTTTACACCATTTTGTTGCTGTTAATTTTGTGTGTGTTATGATTGATTGAAACGAAATGAGCTTGATGGATTTTTCACTAAGTTGCAACCAAATGTGAGTTTTGATCATTGATGGTGAATTTGAAGTCCATTAAACCATGTCTTGCTTCTTATTGTCACGTCTCCCATTTTGGTTCTTTGAGATTAAATTTATTTCTGTTTTTCATGTCTAATGCAGTGAATTTTACTGGTTGATCTTTTCTGCAGGCTCTCAGAATCACAAAGGGGTCAAACAAGGGAAGGGAATTAGGAGTAAATACGGAAACAACTTGGACACTTTGATTCTGTTGTAAATAAAGTGTAGGATTGGCAAGTTGAGCTGGAAAGAAGCTCCTCAAAATTCTTATTCTATGATCGGGGAAAACTCAAACATTTGAAAATGCAATTGAGTTTCCTCTTGTTAAATTCGATATCTCTTTTGAATTATAAATAATAGTAAACTAAGTAAAGTAATATTTCTGAGATTATCTGCTTTATTTTTCCTCTCCTATATATGCAGTTCAAGCTTTGGATTTGCTTCTTTATGTTTTATCTCTACAATATTTTTTTGGTTACGTTATTTTTGATTGATC
The DNA here is from genome assembly GCF_014773155.1 of Arachis stenosperma. Lineage (NCBI taxonomy): Eukaryota > Viridiplantae > Streptophyta > Magnoliopsida > Fabales > Fabaceae > Arachis > Arachis stenosperma. Next base: position 148,262,099 of record NC_080380.1, on the reverse strand, counting down.
TATCATTAGATTTCTGTTCTTGTTCTTTCAATACTAATTCCTTTGTTTAAATGATTCTAAATAGCTTAGATAAGTAATTGCCTTTTTTTCTATGCATTAATGGTTGGCGGAAACAACGTAATAGGTCGTACAATTTATACACAGAATAACACACTTCGTTGTGAGATATATATAAAATGTGAATTCCAACTTGAAAATTGTGAATTTATTGATTTGTCAATTCAGTTTTCTGAATTATTTTTCATTTGTCAATAGTGAGCTGTATTGGCTCATTAAGTTTCATTTTATGCATGTAAGTACATAAATATAAGCATTGAACCGTCTTGAATATAAGTCGAACAAAAGTGGATTGTTAAATATCATAAGACTAGTCCTACCTAATTAAATATCTTGTGTATTTAATTGTTTTGAGTATAGACTTTTATAATTTTTAGAATTACTACAAATTTTGTATTGTAAATTATGTTGTGGACACTAATATCAGTTTTGTATCTTTTATTTTTTCTATTTTTTTTTAAGTTTTTATCTAAGTATCATAACAGAGAAGACTACTTAATTTGCTTGTTTCTATATTTTTTTTATTTGGCTCTTTAATGATTAAAGATGACGTAATGAATATGCAAGTAAAATTAGTTATGTAAAATTTAAAGATGTTTTATTTTATCAATTATATACACAAATATACACTTTTTTTTAATCATGTTGTTAATGCAATTGGTTTTAAGTAGTTTTCTAGTAAATTATGATAGACATAGATAAAAATAAATTAATGCTTAATCACTTTGTATGTCAAACCACAAAATTTAAAATAAAGAATGCAGTATAATTTTTTAAGGTAACTTTTTACATACAAAATATACCAAAACGAAAGACTTTAAAAAAAAAAGAGAAAATAAAACTATGGTATAAATTTATTAAGCACAGTATTTTGATTAAAAAAAGTTGGTTATTCGAATATTTTTATTTGATCAATTTATTATAGTATAAATATTTTGATGTTAATTGCACAGTATTTTGTGAAAGATAAAAGTAAAAAATATTATATAAATAATTAGAATATTAGAGTGAAAAATATATTGAATAAAAAAGTTTAATTTAGATTAATTTGTTACCGAACTAAATAGAAATATTAAATAAATCTAATTTTACTATTTTATACACTTTTTAAAATAAATCCTTAAAAATAGGACGTATATATTTTACTTTTATAAAATTTAAAATAGTTCAATAAGTATCTTTTAAATATTGTTATTTATTCGATTTTTTATCATTAATTTGAAAAAACACATTTAAATATATTTATTATCTTTTTTAATTTAAAAAAATTTAAAAAACAGATAATTAAATTAAAATTTTAAATTTTAAATTTAAATTTTCTTAACACTAATATATCATGAACAAAACCTTAAATATTTTTTTAAAAACAGATTTTAACTAACCACCTCTTCTCAGTGGTAACTAAAGAAAACCTTTCCTCTGTGAAAACTGAAAAACCAGGGCTGCAGCGCCTCCCCTCCTTGCCGCGTTCGTCTTCTCCCGCACCGCGCACCTCCCCCGCGACGAGCTCCCCCTCCCCCTGCGAAGAACTGCTCCATCCGCGACGCGCAGCTCCATAGGCGCCCCGCCTCTTTCGTCCTGGGTCTCCTCGAGCGTCGCGATCCTTCTTCGTCTAAAGTAATTCTGCTTGTACAACTATGTATGATTGGGAGTTTTGTAAAATGAATATAATGTAGATGTGCTAAACTCTAAATTTTAAAGAATAAGTAACATTTTTAAATTCAGAAACTTACCTAATAAAATTTTTTTGGAACAAAAAGATCCGATACGATATTTTTTATGGACCCATTTAAAAGATAACTTTTTTTTTTTTCCAATAGACAATCTAAAACTAACCCTTTTTTGTTTTTTCAAGGCAATTTCAAGACCGGGGAACCGGAGTTGAGTGAATTGGTATATGAATTGAGAAAAGCTCCGCAACCCAAGTATGGATAAGAAGAAGAAGCTGAAGCACACCGTGAACAAAGTAAAAGAGCAATCGAGCATGGAGAAGAAGAATCAGAATGACAAGAGCAAGAGCATTCACGACATCCTCCCTCTTGACCTGATTCACATAATCCTTCTGCGGGTGCCGATCAGACATCTCGCTCGCCTCAGATGCGTTTCCAAGCTCTGGTGCTCTCTAATTTCTGATCCTGACTTCGCGGCATTGCATTTTTACCACTCTACTACTGCCAGCAATGCATGCCTCTTCATGGAAAACGACACTATGGCTGACTTGACTTACTTGGACGACAACGATGCATCACAAAAAGAGGTGTGTCTCCCTTTCCAAAAGAAAGCACGTTCTGGTTTTGTGGTCTTGGGATCTTGCAGAGGCTTTATTCTCTTGCATGGAGACCCACATTTCCTTGTGGTATGGAACCCACTCACAGGATCCAACAAAAGAATATCCTACTCTCATATTGTTCATCGTAGTAAGCCCCCTCGCTATGGCAGGATTGCCTACCGTTCGTATCTGCATGGATTTGGTTATGATGCATCACAGGATGATTACTTACTTCTTGTAGCTTGGAGCGATTGCAAAGGACATTATCATTTGGATTGCTTTTCCCTGAGAACCAATTCATGGATTAATCTTGATGCTGCTGTCCCCAAACTCTTGGGTTTTCGTTACTGGCATTCTGGTGGGTTGTTCTTTAATGGTGCTGTTCATTGGGTGCCTTTCGATCTTGAAGATTACAGGGATGCTATTGTTATCTTTGATCTCAAGGAAATGACTTTTTCAACTATATCTGCGCCGGAACAACTGTCAGGCTCCTCTCCAAGTGTTGCCCTACTCGGAGGCTGCCTAGCCTTGTCTTCTCCCAATGATGATTGCCGTAACACTGACATATGGGTGATGAAAGAATATAAAGTGCACTCATCTTGGACTCTCTATCAGATTCCTTGCTCGGTCTTCCTGCCTCTGTGCTTATCTAGTAATCGGGATATTATTGGAATAGGTTATACTTCCTGTAGTAAAACAGAGTACCTCATATATAATGTCAGAGGAGACCTGCTCAAGCATTTTAAAAATTTGTGTTGTCAACTTCCCTACAATCGTCCCTATACTGTGTATGCAGAGAGTCTCTTGCCACTCCCCAGTGACATTAAAGATAAGGATAATAAGAAGATGAAGAAGGAAATTGGCATGTAATCATTCTCCTATGCTTTGGACGAAGCTATTCCTGTTTGTTTTCATTGCATTTTGCATCAAGTTCCAATCAAATGTGACTTTTGTTTCTGGATGCTGAAATTTGAATTTATCAATGCTTAGGAATCATTGATCACTGTCTTGCTTCTTGTAGTCCGGGCTTGTGGTGCACTTTTGAAGTTTAGATTATTTTCATGTCTAATACTTTGTCTTTTACCTGACCCTTTTTTTTTTTGCAGGCCATCAAGTTCACCATGAATATTTTGAACAACCTGATGTTGCTAAAGGTTAGCATCAAACAAAGAAAGAGAATTAGGAGCCAACATACAAGTGAACAGCTTGACACATGGGGAAGAAGAACATTTGAAAGGTGCAAATGAAGTTTAGTTGGTTATGCAAAACTTTAGATATTTTATTTCTTAGTTGGTTATGTAAAACTTTAGATGCTTTATTTTGCAGATTGCATAATGTACTTTTCTTTTATCATGTCAAAACCTTATGAATCCAATCTAGAAGTTTTAATTGTAGATTCTTTTGGGGATAATACGTTTCTCCTGCAAACTTGAGATGCTAGGTGTGGAGTCTAGTGAATTTGTCAAATGAATCTCTTGTAAAATTTCTGTTTATCTCTGTTTTATCGAGCAATGACATTCCTTAATCCATATGATGTTTCTTGCAAGTATCCAATCATATTCTCAGGAAAACTTAACAACATGAAAACCACTACTCATGAAAAATTTAAGTCATCTAACATTAAATTTGATTGGTTTAAAACCATAGATTATTAATTCTTATTGTTATGAAATTTCTTATATTAAACTTACTGCTTAATTAAGGAATATATAGTAGAGGAGTTAGTGAAACTACTTAAACACGTTTTAATATGTCCTACTCTGCTATTCTTTGCACTACATTATTCCTGATTGGTTTTATTACTTTGTGATCAATGTAAAAATACTGAGCAAGATGCATTGTGCATCAAGTTGCATTCAGATTTGAGTTTTAACTATTCATGGTGAAACTTGATGTATCAAATGCTAAGGGAATCATTAATAGCTGTCTTGCTTCCTACAATCTAGTATTGTGGTGAGGTATGCTTCGTTATTGTGCCGAGTGCTATACATAAATATACTTTTTCTTATTGATTGTATACTTTCAGTTAAGATGTTGGCCTTGGCAACACCTTAAATAATTTTTTGTTGATGTGTATCCTTTGTAATATTATTAGGTACATCACAATGAAATAAGACTCATAAGATTTATCTTAATGTCATACAAGTACTCAATATGTGACTGATAAAATTTGTTGCTGGCCAATTAATTGCTACCCATATAAGGCAAAATTGAGGACTAGTGAACTCTTTAAGAATTTGTCGCTAGCTAACAGGTTGTTATATGTACAAGACGAGATTCGAATTTTCGCCATTTACTTAAACGGACTAGTGAGCTAACCACCAAACCGCTCCAACTTCATTGAAAGGTTCAATGCATGAAAGTGCATGGTTAATGTTTGGGCGTCTGGGAGTTTATGAGGCCAAAATCCTGGCTATATATGTATGGAATAATTCTATATCTAATTTAGCTTGAATTGAAGTCCATTTAAAATTTACCATCATGAACAAGAATGAGTTTTGCTTAAAATAGTTAAAATATGATTGTGAATTTTGTAATAATTTGTGAAAATTTTATTGTTTGTAGGGAAATTAATCATCATTGGCAACAATTGCCGGCATTGAGTAGGGATGTTAATGGATCAGATCTGATCTACATATCTGCCATATTTATCCGAATCTAATCCGAAAATTGAGGTTATGGATTTGATCCGCAAGGCTATCGGATCAGATCCGCACACTTATAGGATCGGATTTCGGATTTTATGTAGGTATCCATATATCAGTTCAGCATATGCACATATCCACAAAAATAAATAAATAAATAATTAAAATTCTTCTTATGTTTTATTTCAACTAATAATTATCATATATGTTGTATTATTTTAATTTTATTCTTTAAGAAAAGTATGTTTAATATTATTTTAAGAGTAAACATATTTAAAAGAGTAGAAAAAAGGAATTTTGTTAATATTTTTTTAATAAAAATAAATTTTTAAAAATATTTTTGTGTTTTGCGGATATATCCGATATCTGATATCATATCCGTAAATGTGCGGATTGTATTCAAGTTTAAAAGCCGCATATATTAAGTCCATCTGATGATTCTAGTCCGGATCGGATCTAGATTTTCATCATATCAAATCCGATCCGATCCGATTCGCGTTCACCCCTACCATTGAGGAAGTCAGAGATTGAATATTATGCTATGTTGGCCAAAGGTTGGAGTTCACGTTACAATGAAAGTAAGTTCTTAATCTTATACCTCCCATCTTCTGCTGTTTCTCTTAAATGTTATGATAGCTTGCTTTACAAGTCCCAAATTACTTACTTTGATGTAATATTCATATAGCTTATTAGGTTATTCCAGCTTAGAACATTACTTAGTGCCATATAAAAAAACTGGTCTAATACTATACACAAGTCTCAAGTAGAAAGAGTATCACATCAAATTGAATCATATGATTGAATGTCCTAACATACAACCTTACCAATATTTCACCCCTTTGATTTATGTTTTTAGTGACTCTTAAGGGGCAGACGAAAAAGGGTATGAGCATTGTATTCTCTTATGCTTTACTAGTAACATTTTATTTATGTTAATTTTGATCACATTATGATATGATGGATGATATTCTTTATGTTCTATGCAGGCCATGGAGTTTTGTGACTGTGATGGCTTAATTCAGACAATAATTTTGTGAATATGTCATTTTCTAACTGATTTTATGCGCCAAGATTAAGCAATCTTGGATTCATTACCTAGTTAGTATTAAGGTTCCATCTAGCTATAGTGTATAATAACATGTTATAGTTATGAACCAATTTGAGCTTGCATTACTATTACTTTTGCTTATGATCCATGCTTCGGCATAAGCACTTAATGCAAAATATGTTAGTCAAATGGGTTCAATTAACAGTTTACCTCCATTGTTAAGTGGAATGGTGCAACTACTTTAATATGATTTGAAGAGACGGAACTTCTCGTGGATATTTGTGCTGGGACAAGGGAAGTGTAGCAGTGTATTTTTATATCGATGGTGGCGAAACTATGATATGGTCATATGGGTATTGAAACAGGGGAGGCTACAACATTATCCGCGTTTTTTTTTTTCTAGTTTGACTATTAATAAATCTGATAAGAAGAGAAAAAAAGATATGTCAAATGTCTCCTGTTTTGCAACTACTTCAGAGCTTGCTTGGTTACCTACTTTCATTTCGCAATGAGAAATTAAATTATTTTTTTTATTGCACTTTCTTTTAGAGCAACGTTAAAATTTGGTTAAATTTATGATTTATTTGGTTGGTAAAAATATTTTTTATTTAAAGTTTTAGTATTTTTTATTTATAGGATTTCATGAGAAAAGAAAAAAAAAATTAGAAATATAATAAAAAAATTTTAGTTAAACTGATCTTTATTACGGTGAAGTGTCAACACTTAAGACTTAAGAGGCTGAAACAAAAAAAAAAGCTAAGCATTTATATATATATATATATATATATATATATATTTGCATTTAAGGGGTGGTAATAGGATAAATACGAGAGAATTTTGTTCAACTTGATCTTGTTCTGCCATATAATAACTTGCATAAAATTTTTCTTGTTTTTATATACGAATAATAAAAATTTAAACTTTAACCTATTATGCAGATATTTATTATTGCTGTTCTTATAATTATTAAAATTTAACAAATAAAATTAAATTTATTTAACTATTATCACATATATAATATAAATTAAAATTAAAATTTAAAATAATATAATGTTATTATATATATATATATATATATACTGATACGGATAAAAGTACGTACTATTTAAATTTAATCTTCGCTCTATCCCATTCGAAACGCAATTTAGCTAAAAATTTGCCCCACTCGGGCGAATAGTTACCCCATCAGATAAGTAGGGACAAGATAAGTATCAGCTTTGGAGAGGAATTTTCTTCTTGTGTAACACCTTACCAAATAGAGCTTTATGCCTAGGACGTAAATCAAAGGTGGTGAGACGCTACGACCTCTAAAACAAAAATACGTAAATAGATATATATGAAGAATAGTTTAACTAGGAGGTTTGGAAGAAAAGATGAACAAAATAAGACCGAAAATGCGTCACACTCGAAAAGCGATGAGATAGAAGGCTTATACAGAAAACTAAAAAGACATGTATATAAACTGAATTTCAAAATATAGATACATAAGCAAGTTCTAAACTCGACCTGCGAAGTAAAGGTCGGCTAAAATATATATATATATATATATACAACCCTAGAAATAAACCAACAGATAAATATAAATTCTATTTCTCCAAATCAACCACTAAGAGGGACAAAACACAATGTATGTGTGTGTGTGTGTTGGAGAATCTATACACATATATAAACATCTCCATACATATATATATAAACATAAACAAAATACACACACCAAGTTCCAAGATAGATCTTCGCTTTAAGAGTTACCAGAATGCTTAGTGCGGTGCCTCGCGTCCTGTATCTGAAAACAACAACATATATATGAAATGAGAACCGAAGGTTCTCAGTATGATAAAGGTGTCCACATAGATAATATATAAGGTCTTGGAAAAGTTAGAGGCAATCCTAGAACTTCGATACATATATTCAAAACTTAGAGTTATACTTTAAATCAGAAATCAGGTAAACTATCTAAGGTACTTATATTCTAATCTAAATATAACTTAACACTTCAATCTCACTCTCCTCCAGTCTTCCAAAACCCCAGTGAAACAACCCTCAGTATCACCTCAGCCAACATGAGAGATTTCTCAGTTGCATAGACATATAATGCAGACAAGAAAAATACAGATAGAATGCAATTACAGCAAATAAATCAGATATCGGTTAGTCACAGGCAAGCACATAGGCAATCCAAAATAAATCCATAGACAAATAAGTCATACAAATGCATATGATGCATGTCTGTCGTATGGCTAATAAGCTCATTTGTCAATTATATAGTCAAACTCGACATATTTGGTAGCTAATCTAGACACTGTCTCTCTGTTGCGCAATAATACCATTAGAGAAAATACGTGCCCTGTCACCATTAGAGGGATTATGTGCTCTGTCACCATTAGAGGGACTAGATGCCCTGTAACCCTTACAACCAGAGAGAAAATATAGACATACTTGTCATCAATCATCCTCAATCATATCTCATTTATCATAATCATTCAATTTCATAATCAAATTCAGTTTTCACCATTCTCCTTCCTCATCTCTTTTCTAGAACAAGTGGACAATGCCACTGCCTCTTATCTAGGGTCTCAACTCTTAATCAAATTCAATTTTATTTTCAAATACATTTCTCAATATCATTCAATTTCATTCAAAAATCATACTTTAAAATTATAATCTCATCATTCTTCATTCTCTATGCGTACGCACACTTTGAGAAAATTCTTTTGGAAGTGCGTACGCACAACCCTATGTGTACGCACACTGTCCTGTTTTTCAATTAAAACCTTGTTTTTAACCGTTTTACCTTCCCAACAAGCTTGAAAATATTCGTAACACTTGTTTAAAACTTTTTTCCCAATTTTAGGGTCTTGAATCAAGGGAGAAAACAATAAATGAATAAAAAGATTTTATTTATGAGTTTAGAGCCGGTGACATAGATTTTGGAAGGATTGTGTAAATTCTCGCTTGAATTGGTGAATGTTGAGTTGTGAAGTATATGGTGGAAGAGATTTTTGCAAAATGGAAATGCTTATGATGAATTTGAGAATTTGGAAACCGGTGATGGTTATGATGAGTTAAAAATTTGAAAATGAATAATGAAATTATTGGATTATATGAGAGTGTGCAGGATGGCGTGGTAGTTTTTTTGCTGCAAGAGTGTACCAGTCACAATATTCTTGGAATGATTTATGGTGAGACAGTTGTTGTTGATTCCTTCTCTGCTGCATGAGTGTGTAAGGCCTATATCTCTGGCGTGGCAGATTCTCTACTGCATGAGTGTGCAGGGCCTATATCCCTGACGTGGCAGGAAGGCTACATCCAGGAAGATGTGTCGGGTTGGCATTTATAGACCGACAAGTGATATCACGAGCCAATAGGACAGGCATTCATCATATGCATCTTCTATATGCTTGTTTGCTTTGCTTAACTTTAGTTATGCCTAAATGAATCACATGTCTACTTGCCATTTGTTTACTTGCTATGTATGTATATCACTTGTACTTTACTTGTTTGCATTGACTGTGTTCTGGCGAAGGCTGTGGAACAGCGGTGCTATGTTAGTTAGAAATTCCTTAAGATAGAATACCCTGTTTATGGTTTAATTTATATATTTATTCTAAGCTTGAATATCTGTATCGGTGTGAAGTTCCAGGATTGTCTTTGCCATCCCAGAACCTTATATCTTATATACTGGGCACTATTACCATACTCATATGTTGTTGTTTTTTAGATGCAGGTCGTAACCCACCTCGGTGAGTTGCGAGATGGTGATAGAGCGGAGTATGATTTTATCTTTGTTTTATTCTGCTTTATTTTGATATAGTCTCTCTCTCATCCTTTGTATTTATATAACATTGTTGCCTTAGAGGCTTTATTTCTGAAAACTTTGAGAGATAGGTTGTTGCTCTTTTAAACTTCAAAACTATGTTATATTCGGTTTGACTAGCCAGCCTAAATTTCGCAGGTTGTGACTAGTCCTCTTTTTATATGTCATACTTATATATGTCTTGTGTAATTTAAGTACTACCTTTTATATCCTGGAGCTATCTACAAGGTTTTATATATATTATGTCTTGTTCTATCCATGCCTAAGTGTTTAGTTATTGTGGGTGAATGCTTCGCGTTTCGTAATTCCGCTTTACGCGACTTTGAGCTTTATTCTTTCATCGGGCTTCTAGTTATATAAATTCTTAGACATATATTATATAATATAAGTTTTAGAACTATTGTGACACTTAGTTTTTCTTTGCTTTACAATTAGAGGTAAGGTTTATGGTAATTAGGGTGTTACACAGTGAAGAGGAGGATTACAATATGGATAGTAGGCAACATCGTAGAGCAATGTGGTAGGCAACATCAGTGTGCAGACCAATATTTTAGCCAATATCTTGGAGTGTAATGTTGACCTCACCCCATGGAAGGTGGAATGCGTGGGTCTCGAGTCTCCACCGCTCGACAAATGTAGAGATTAAGAAATTGTCAAACATAAAATCCATCCACTCTACTATCCAAATCCTGCCTCCCTGATATAAGGCAATAGGATGTCCGGCGGGAGGAGACCAAGGTCACACGGCGTGGCAACAGTAATTGTGTTTAACATTTACTCTCGCATATTAATTTCGTCTAAACTATTAATTGTGTTTAACCATTATTGAAAATTCTAAACCAAGTAGATAAACATCAATAATAAATGCAACAGATACATTACGAATATAATTTGTAATGCTAATATTCATAACACTTACTAAAGACAGGACTATCAAACAATATATAAAAAATTAAAATCATTCATATTGCACTCTTCTAACCTGACTGTCACCTTTGAGCATCACTTCATTTAATTACCTATTAATTTTACTAATGTATTAATTAATAGTTATCTATTTTATTTATTTAACTTAAGTTATAATTAGTTACCTATTTTATTTATTTTACTTAAGTTACAATTAGTTACAATTAATTATACAAAATATCGAACTATACTATATCTAATTAAATATATATAAATTATATAACTTTGTCTATTCACTAAGTCCTACTACATTAAATAAGTTACTAAATCCTAAACATCTAAACTAATTATTCACCGAAAATAAAATAAGAAAAAATTACTAATCTCAAAATCTAAATCTCCAGCCACGTACCAAATAACATTCAATCTATTGATGTCTCTATTGCGGACATATTCTCGGGAGGTCATATTTATTTAAGGTACTCGAATTTAGGCGTTTAGAAACTAACAAAATTCTTAAAAATTGTTGAAATATACAGCAATCTCGACTACTGTGGCCTTATATATACGTTAGACAAATTGTATATATCTCAAGTACTGAGATTCCTTTCTCAGTTGTCACATATCTCAGGTGTTCAGTCCCCGATCTCGATAATAACACATATCCTGGGTGCAACCAGAATATGTTTCGGCATTACCCGGTCATTACACGGGGTCTCATATGTCGAGATATGTTCAATTTTTAACTTATTACTCAATATCCAAGATGTGTAAGAATATACATTTTTATAAATATTTCACATTTTATTTATTTAAATAATTTATATATTTATTTAATTTAAATAAAAAATCCTTAAAATTACTATTAATTTTATTATATAATATGTGACTTTAGTTTAATTTTATTTTAGGTCTTATAATATAATATGTCATATTTATAATGTTACATAAATATTTGTGAAATTATATATTATAAAATTTGATTTGACACTCAGGTATAAAATTTGTTATTTCAATAGTTGATTTCATTTAAGTTTATTAATAACATTACAATATTTATTTAATAAATTTAATGAATATATAAATGATTGCATCGTATTAGTTTTTTTTTATAAATAATATGATAATATCAGTATTATTTTAAAAATTATATCTAATATAAATTTTAATTTTAAATGGTAAAAATTAAAAATAATACTCAAAAAAATCCTATTGAAATTGCTCTAAATTGTAAGTTATAACTACTAATAAACTTTGATGATGAACTTGAATCAAACAAGCTTAGAAAATCAAGTTTATCCTTGAATTAAGATTTGTTGCTTATTGAAACTATTTTGGTTGGTTAAAAGTTAAAACCTTTCACCAAATCAACATTAACCGAAAAAAAAAAATCAATTGCTTCCCCATTTTTCTAAAATAACTCTTTCCAAAGTTGCATTATTTCTCGGAAGTCGGAACTGAAGAAAGGGGAAAAACGCGGGAAAACGCTCGTCTTTTTAAACGGATTGAAGGAATGTTCATATGAATTTTCTTCCTCGCCAAAAACCCTAATATCGGGACCGATAGCAATGAAGCAATCGAGCATGGAGAAGAAGAAGCTCAAGAGCATCAACGATCTCCTTCCTCCGGAACTGATACGAGCAATCTTACTGAGGATTCCCATCAAACACCTTGTGTGCGTGAGGTGCGTTTCCAAGCTGTGGAATACTCTCATCTCCGATCCCAATTTTGCAAAATCCCATCCTGATCACTCTCTCGCACCCTCCCATAGATGCCTCTTCCTCCAAGGCAATTCTCACGCTTACTCCGTTGACCTCGACGCACTGCTTCAAGATGATAAGGATGGCGTTGATGCAATAGCCATCTCTTTCCCTTTCAAGAAGAAGCCACCTTCTTCTGATGATTTCTGTCTTGTTGGTTCCTGCAGAGGGTTTGTTCTCTTACACTGCGAACCACGGTTTTTTATCCTATGGAACCCACTAACTGATTCCAGCAAAAGAGTTTCATACTCTCCTATGGTTAATGCCGCAACAAGCTATGAACACTTCTCTGTTCGCCGCGAAGCGCTTCTATATGGCTTTGGTTATGATGCGTCACAGGATGATTATGTAGTAGTTGTAGCATATAAGGGTAAAGACCGCGAAAACCATTTTGATCTGTGTTGTTTGAGAAGCAATTCATGGATTAATCTTGATGCTGCACTTCCCAACTTACTGGACTGGTATAATTTGAAATCTAAGGGGTTGTTCTGTAACGGGGCTATTCATTGGTCTACTCATGAGTACCGTTTTAACATTCTTATCTTTGATATAAAGCCAAGGACTTTTTCAACCATATCTGGGCCGGAACAACTGGCATGCTCCTATCCAAGTATCGCCGTACTACCAGGGTGCCTAGCCTTGTATTATAACAATCGTGATAGCCGTAACATTCACATATGGGTGATGAAAGAATATAAAGTGCAGTCGTCTTGGACCCTCTATGAGATTCCCCTTGTATGCTCTAAGTTTAAGCCACTGTGCTTATCTGCTAACGGGGATATTATTGGAAGATGTTATCCTTGGGAGGGTGAAGTAGGGTTCTATATATATAATGTCAGAGGAGAGCTGCTCAAACATGTTCAATATATTCATGGTGATCTTACCAGCCACATAAGGTCCATTGTGCATCTGGACTGTCCCTTGGCAGTCCCTAGCAACATCAAGTAGAAGAAGAGGAAGATGGGTATGTAACTTGTGCTTTACACCATTTTGTTGCTGTTAATTTTGTGTGTGTTATGATTGATTGAAACGAAATGAGCTTGATGGATTTTTCACTAAGTTGCAACCAAATGTGAGTTTTGATCATTGATGGTGAATTTGAAGTCCATTAAACCATGTCTTGCTTCTTATTGTCACGTCTCCCATTTTGGTTCTTTGAGATTAAATTTATTTCTGTTTTTCATGTCTAATGCAGTGAATTTTACTGGTTGATCTTTTCTGCAGGTTCTCAGAATCACGAAGAGGTCAAACAAAGGAAGGGAATTAGGAGTAAATACGGCTTGGACACTTTGATTGTGTTGTAAATAAAGTGTAGGATTGGCAAGTTGAGCTGGAAAGAAGCTCCTCAAAATTCTTATTCTATGATTGGGGAAAACTCAAACATTTGAAAATGTAATTGAGTTTCCTCTTGTTAAATTCAATATCTCTTTTGAATTATATATAATAGTAAACTAAGTAAAATAATATTTTTTAAATTATCTGCTTTATTTTTCCTCTCCTATATATGCAGTTGAAGTTTTGGATTTGCTTCTTTATGTTTTATTTTTATACAATATTTTCTTGGTTGCTTTATTTTTGACTGATCTATCATTAGATTCCTGCTCTTGTTCTTTGAATACTAATCCCTCTGTTTAAATGATTCTAAATGGCTTATATAAGTAATTGCCTTTTCTTTTATGCATTGATGGTTGGCGGAAACAATGTAATAGGCCGTGCAATTTATACACAGAATAATACACTTCGTTGTGAGATATATAACATGTGAATTCCAACTTGAAAATTGTGAATTTATCCATTTATCAATTCAGTTTTTTGAGTTATTTTTTATTTGTCAATAGTGAACTGTATTGGCTCATTAAGTTCCATTTTATACATGTAAGTATACAAGTATAAGCAAGAAATGGATCCTCTCTAATTTTTTTAACACTTGACAGAATCTAGTGTGATTTTTCACCTTTAATTTTATAAGTGGGACCAGAAATAAATAAGTGAAAGAGTAATGAATAATTAGATTAAACACTGCATACCATCCAATTTTTTTTAGCAGAAAGAATTCACTTCCATATAAGTATATAACCGTCTTGAATATAAGTCGAACAAACGTAAATTGTTAAATATTATAAGAGTAGTCCTGCATTGTTAAATATCTTGTATATTTAATTGTCTTGAATATAGGCTTTACAATTTTTAGAATTGTTACAAATTTTATATTGTAAACTATATTGTGAGCACTAATATCAGTTTTGTGTCTCTTATTATTTTCTGACTTCTATCTAAGTATCATAATAGAGAAGCCTATTTAATTTGCTTGTTCCTATATTTTTTTCATTTGGCTCTTTAATGACTAAAGATGAGGTAATGAATGTATAAATAAAATTGGTTATGTAAAAGTTAAAGATGTTTTATTTTATCAATTACATATACAAATATACACTTTTTCTTTTTAATCATGCTATTAACGCAGTTGGTTTTAAGTAGTTTTTTAGTAAATTATGGTAGACCCAACTAAAAATAAATTAATGCTTAATTATCCTGTATGTCAAACCACAAAAATTTAAAATGAAAAATGTAACATAATTTCTTAAGGTAATTTTTTGCATACAAAATATACCAAAACAAAAGACTTTAAAAAAAACAAAAAAGAAAGAGAAAATAAAACTATAGTTGTTCAGGAATTGATTAAAAAAATTGTTTATTCAAATATTTTTATTTGATTAATTTATTATAGTATAAATATTTTGATATTAATTGCATAGTATTTTGTGGAAGATAAAAGTAGAGAATACTGAATGAATAATTAGAATGTGAGAGTGAAAAATAAATTGAATAAAAAAGTTTAATTCAAAGTGATTTGTAACTGAACTAAATAGGAATACTAAATAAATCTAATTTTACTATTTTATATTTTTTCCAAAATAAATCCTTAAAAATAGAATTTATATGTTTTATTTTTATAAAATTCATAGCAGTGCGATTAAATATTCTTTAAATATTGTCATTTATTCAATTTTTTAATATTAATTTTAAAAAATTAAAACAAATACATCCAAATACATTTATTATTTTTTTAATTTAAAAACAAATATAAAAAAACAGAATAACTAAATTAAAATTCAAAATTTTAAATTTAAATTTTTTTAACACTAACACGTCATAAATAAAACCCTAAATATTCTTTTAAAATTTAAACACATATTTTAACTAATTCATCACTCCTACTATGTTGTAACTAAAGAAAACCTTTCATCTGTAAAAACTAAAAACCCAGAGGTGCAGCGCTTCCTCTCCTCGCTGCGTTCGTCTTCTCCTGCACCGCGCACCTCCCCTCGCGACGAGCTCCCCCTCCCCCTGCGAAGAACTTCTCCATCCGACCTGCAGCTCCCCGCTCACCTCTTTCATCCCAAGTCTCCTCCACCATCGTTATCCTTCTTCGTCTAAGGAAATTATGCTTGCACAACTATGTATAATTGAGTGTTTCGTAAAATAAATATAATGTGATATGCTCAACTCTAATTTTAAAAGAATAAGTAGCATTTTTTAATTCAGAAACCTACCTAATAAATTTTTTTTGGAACAAAAATATCCAATACCATATTTTTTATGGACCTATTTAAAAGATAACTTTTTTTTCCAATAGCCAATCCAAAACTAACCCTTCCCCTTTTAGTTTTTAGGTTTTCAAATCAATTTCAAGTGTCGGGAACCGGACTTGAGTGAATTGGTATTTGAATTACGAAAAGCTCAGCAATCCAACCATGCATAAGAAGAAGCTGAAGCACACAGTGAACAAAGCAAAAGAGCAATCCACCATGAAGAAGAAGAATCAGAATGGCAAGAGCAAGAGCATTCACGACATCCTCCCTCTTGACCTGATTCACATAATCCTTCTGCGGGTGCCCATCAGACATCTCGCTCGCCTCAGGTGCGTTTCCAAACTCTGGTGCTCTGTCGTTTCTGATCCTGACTTTGCGGAATTGCATTTTCACCACTCTCCCGCTGCCACCAACGCATGCTTTTTCATGAAAAACGACACTATGGCTGACTTGGTTTACTTAGACGACAATGATGCATCACAAAAAGAGGTGTGTCCCCCTTTCCAGAAGAAACTACCTTCCAATTTTTCAGTCGCAGGATCCTGCAGAGGCTTTATTCTCTTCCATCGAGACCCACATTTTCTTGTGGTATGGAAACCACTCACTGGATCTAGCAAAAGAATATCCTACTCTCATATTGTTCATCGTAGTCAGCACCATGGCCGTAGGATTCCCTACGGTGTGTATTTTCATGGATTTGGTTATGATGCATCACAAGATGATTACTTACTTCTTGTAGCTTGGAGCGATTGGAAAGGACAATATCATTTGGATTGCTTTTCCTTGAGAACCAATTCATGGATTAATCTTGATGTTGCAGTCCCCAAACTCTTTTTTTATTACTGGCATAATGGGGGGTTGTTCTTTAATGGCGCTGTTCATTGGGTGCCTAGCGTTCTTATGGATTACAGGGATGGTATTGTTATCTTTGATCTCAAGGAAATGACTTTTTCAACTATATCTGCTCCGGAACAACTGTCACGCTCCTGTCCAAGTCTTGCCCTACTCGGAGGCTGCCTAACCTTGTCTTCTCCCAATAATGATTTCCGTAACACTGACATATGGGTGATGAAAGAAAATAAAGTGCACTCATCTTGGACTCTCTATCGGATTCCTTGCAAGGACTTCCGACCTCTGTGCTTATCTAGTAATAGGGATATTATTGGAAGTGGTTATACTTCTTGTGGTAAAACAGGGTACTTCATATATAATGTCAGAGGAGACCTGCTCAAGCATTTTAAAAATCTGCGTTGTCAGCTTCCCTCCCGTGAACCCAATATTGTGTATACAGTGAGTCTCTTGCCACTCCCTAGTGACATTAAGGTTAAGAATAACAAGAAGAAGATGAAGAAGGAAATCGGTAAGTAACCATTCTCCTATGCTTTGCACGAAGCTATTCCTGTTAGTTTTCATTGCATTTTGCATCAAGTTCCAATCAAATGTGACTTTTGTTTCTGGATGCTGAAATTTGAATTTATCAATGCTTAGGAATCATTGATCACGGTCTTGCTTCCTGTGGTCCGGGCTTGTGGTGCAGTTTTGAAGTTTAGATTATTTTCATGTCTAAGACTTTGTCTTTTACATGAGCTTTTTTTTGCAGGCCATCATATTTTTTAACAACCTGATGTTGCTAAAGGTTAGCATCAAACAAAAAAAGACAATTAGGAGCCAACATTCAAGTGAACAGCTTGACACATGGGGAAGAAGAACATTTGAAAAGTGCAAATGAAGTTTAGTTGGTTATGCAAAACTTTAGAAGTTTTATTTCTTAATTGGTTGCGTAAAACTTTAGATACTTTATTCTGCAGATTGCATAATGTACTTTTCTTTTATCATGTCAAAACCTTATGAATCCAATCCTAGAAGTTTTAATTGTAGATTCTTTTGGGGATAATACGTTTCTCCTGCAAACTTGAGATGCTAGGTGTGGAGTCTAGAGAATTTGTAAAATGAATCTCTTGTAAAATTTCTGTTTATCTCTGTTTTATCGAGCAATGACATTCCTTAATCCATATGATGTTTCTTGCAAGTATCCAATCATATTCTCAAGAAAACTTAACAGCATGAAAATCAATCCACCACTCATGAAAAATTTAAGTCATCTAACATTAAATTTGATCGGTTTAAAACCATAGATTATTAATTCTTATTGTTATGAAAATTCTTATATTAAACTTACTGCTTAACTAAGGATATATAGTAGAGGTGTTACTGAAACTACTTAAACACGTTTTAGAAGGATTTCTGCTCTTCTTTGCACTACATTATTCCTGATTGATTTTATTACTTTGTGATTAATGTAAAAGTACTGAGCAAGATGCATTGTGCATCAAGTCGTATTCAGATGTGAGTTTTAGCTATTCATGGTGAAACTTGATGTATCAAATGCTAGGGGAATCATTAATAGCTGTCTTGCTTCCTACAATCTAGTATTGCGGTGAGGTATGCTTCGTTATTGTGCTGAATGCTATAAATAAATATACTTTTTCTTATTGATTGTATACTTTCAGTTAAGATGTTAGCTTTGGCAACACCTTAAATAATTTTTAGTTGAATTCTTCGTAATGTTATTAGGTACATCACAATGAAATAAAACTCATAAGATTTATCTTAATGTCATACAGTAATCAACATGTGACTTATAAAATTTGTTGCTGGCCAATTAGTTGCTACCCATACAAGGCAAAATTGAGGACTATTGAACTCTATTTAAGAATTTGTCGCTAGTTAACATGTTACATGTACAAGGCGAAATTCGAATTTTCGCCATTTATATAAACGAACTAGTGAGCTAACCACCAAACCACTCCAACTTCATTGAAATGTTAAATGCATAAAAGTGCATGGTAAATGTTTGGGCGTTTGGGAGTTTGAGGCCAAAATCGTGGCTATATATGTATGGAATAATTCTATGTCAAATTTAGCTTGAATTGAAGTCCATTCCCATTTACCATCATGAACAAGAATGAGTTTTTTGCTTAAAATAGTTAAAATATGATTTTGAATTTTGTAATAATTTGTGAAAATTTTATTGTTTGCAGGGAAATTGATCATCATTGGCAATAACTGCCTGCCATTGAGTAGGGATGTTCATAGATCAGATCTGATTTGCATATCTATCATATTTATCTGAATTCTATCCGAAAATTGAGGCTATGGATTGATCCTCAAGGCTATCAGATCAGATCCGCACACTTATAGGATCGGATTGCGGATTTTATGTAGGTATCCGAATATCCGTTCAGCATATGCACGGATCCACAAAAATAAATAAATAAATAATTAAAATTCTTCTTATGTTTTAGTTCAACTAATAATTATCATATATGTTGTATTATGTTAATTTTATATTTTAAGAAAAGTATGTTTAATATTATTTTAAGAATAAACATATTTAAAAGAGTAAAAAATAGAAATTTTATTAATATTTTTTAATAAAAATAAGTGTTTAAAAATACTTTTGTGTTTTGCGGATATATTCCGTAAATGTGCTGATCGGATCCAAGTTTAAAAACTGCGGATATTAAGTCCATCCGATGATTCTAGTATGGATCGGATCTAGATTTTCATCATATCCGATCCGATCCGCTCACCCCTAACTTGAGGAAGTTAGAGATTGAATACTATGCTATGTTGGCCAAAGGTTGGAGTTCACGTTACAATGGAAGTAAATTCTTAATCTTATACCTCCCATCTTCTGCTGTTTCTCTTAAATGTTATGATAGCTTGCATTACAAGTCCCAAATTACTTACTTTGATGTAATATTCATATAGCTTATTAGGTTATTCCAGCTTGGAACATTACTTAGTGCCATATAAAAAAACTGGTCTAGTCTTATACTATACACAAGTCTCAAGTAGAAAGAGTATCACATCAAATTGAATCATATGATTGAATGTCCTAACATACAACCTTACCAATATTTCACCCCTTTGATTTATGTTTTTAGTGACTCTTAAGGGGCAGACGAAAAAGGGTATGAGCATTGTATTCTCTTATGCTTTACTAGTAACATTTTATTTATGTTAATTTTGATCACATTATGATATGACGGATGATCTTCTTTGTGTTCTATGCAGGCAATGGAGTTTTGTGACTGTGATGGCTTAATTCAGACAATAATTTTGTGAATATGTCATTTTCTAACTGTTTTTATGCGCCAAGATTAAGCAATCTTGGATTCATTACCTAGAATTTAAGGTTCCATCTAGCTATAGTGTATAATAACATGTTATAGTTATGAACCAATCTGAGCTTGCATTACTATTACTTTTGCTTATGATCCATGCTTCGGCATAAGAACTTAAATGCAAAATATGTTAGTCAAATGGGTTCAATTAACAGTTTACCTCCATTGTTAATTGGAATGGTGCAACTACTTTAATATGATTTGAAGAGAAGGAATTTCTCGGGGATATTTGTGCTGGGACAAGCGAAGTGTAGCAGTGTATTTTTATATCGATGATGGCGAAACTATGATATGGTCATATGGGTTATGAAACAGGGGAGGCTACAACATTATCCACGTTTTTTTTTTCTAGTTTGACTATTAATAAATCTGATAAGAAGATGAAAAAAAGATATGTCACAATGTCTCATGTTTTGCAACTACTTCAGAGCTTGCTTGGTTACCTACTTTTACTTCTCAGAGAGAAATTAAATTATTTTTTTAATGCACTTTCTTTTAGGCAACGTTAAAATTTGGTTAAATTTATGATTTATTTGGTTGGTAAAAATATTTTTTATTTAAAGTTTTAGTATTTTTTATTTATAGGATTTCATGAGAAAAGAAAAAAAAATTAGAAATATAATTAAAAAAATTTTAGCTAAACTAATCTTTGTTACTGTCAAGTATCAACACTTAAAGAGGCTAAAACAAAAAATTTGCAATCCAGCTAAAAATTTGCCTCACTGGCAAATAGTTACCCCATCAGATAAGTAGGGACAGGATAAGTATCAGTTTTGGAGAGGGTTTTTTTTTTTGTGTAACACCCTACCAAACAGAATTTTATGCCTAGGATTTAAATCAAAGGTGGTGAGGCGCTACGATCTCTAAAATAAAAATACGTAATTGATATATATGAAGAATAGTTTAACTAGGAGGTTTGGAAGAAAAGATGAATAAAACAAGACCAAAAACGCGTCACACTCGAAAAGCGATGAAATAGAAGACTTGTACAGAAAACTAAAAAGACAAGTATATAAACTGAGTTTCAAAATATAGATACATAAGCAAGCTCTAAACTCGACCTGCGAAGCAAAGGTCGGTTAGAATATATATATACAACTCCAGAAATAAACCAACAGATAAATATAAATCCTGTTTCTCCAAATCAACCTCTAAGAGGGACAAATAGGGCTGTCAAACGGACTAACTTGGCCCATTTAGGCCCGACTCGTTAAGCCCGTGGGTTAAGTGGGTTGGCATGTTTAAGCCCGCTTTATTCGCGAGCCAGAATTTTTTAGCCCGGACCATTTATGGTCAGCCCGATAGGTTAAACGGGTAGTCTGTTTATCATTTTATTTTTTTAAAAATATTTTAACAAAAAATACTACTTTTAGGTCAAAAACCATTAAAAAATAATATTTTTTTTTTTGTTGATGGGTCAGATCGAGAAAAATATTGGCTAAAAATGCTACTTTTAAAGAAAAAAATAAACAGGCCACCCGTTTAGCCCGTGGGCTAGCCTGTTTAACTTGTCATTTTTTCGGGTTAGTCGGACTCAGCACGTTTAGCCCGAAATTTAAACGGGATTAATTTTAGAGATAAAGCCCGTCTATTTAAATGGGTAAATGGGCTAGTCCGACGGGTTTAGCCCATTTTGACGGCCCTAGGGACAAAACATAATATATATATATATATATATATATATATATATATATATATATATATAATCTATACACATATATAAACATAAACAAAATACAAACACCAAGTTCCAAGGTAGCTCTTCGCTTCAAGAGTTTCCAGAATGTTTGGTGCGGTGCCTCGCGTCCTGCATTTGAAAACAATAATATATGTATGAAATGAGAACCGAAGGTTCTCAGTATGGTAAATGTGCCTACATAGATAATATATAAAGTCTTGGAAAAGTCAAAGGCAATCATAGAACTTCAATACACATATTCAAAGCTTAGACTTATACTTTAATAAGAAATCAAGTAAACTATCTAAGGTACTCAAGTTCTAATCCAAATATAACTTAACACTTCAATCTCACTCTCCTCTAGTCCTCCAAATCACCAGTTGAACAATCCTCAGTGTCACCTCAGCCAACATGAGGGATCTCTCAGTTGCATAGACATATAATACAGACAAGAAAAATTCAGATAGAATGCAGTTACAGCAAGTAAATCAGATATCGGTTAGTCACATGTGTAACAGCTCAGACCACCCGCTAGCATGATATTATCTGCTTTGGCACACAAGGCCTCACGATTTTGCCTTTGACGATAGGAATGATAGCCGAAGGCCCCACACTCACTCGTCAAAACACGTCATGCTAAGGAGAGGTATCCACACCCTTATAAGGCATGCTTCGTTCCCCTCCTCAACCGATGTGGGACCTTACAATCCACCCCCCTACGGGAGCCCAGCGCCTTCGCTAGCACATCGATCCGGGTTCCGGCTCTGATACCATCTGTAACAGTCCATACCACCCGCTTGCACGATATTGTCCGCTTTAGCACACAAGGCCTCACGGTTTTGCCTTTGACGATAGGGATGATAGCCGAGACCCCCCACACCCACTCGTCAAAATGCGTCATGCTAGGGAGAAGTAACCATACCCTTATAAGGCATACTTTGTTCCCCTCTCTAACCGATGTAGGACCTTACAATCCACCTCCCTAGCACATCAATCCGGGTTCCGGCTCTGATACCATCTATAACAGCCAAGACCACCAGCTAGCACGATATTGTCTGCTTTGGCACACAAGGCCTCACGGTTTTTTTTTTTTTTACGATAGGGATGATAGCTGAAGCCTCCACACTCACTCATCAAATCGCGTCATGCTAGGGAGAGGTATCCACACCCTTATAAGGCTTGCTTCGTTCCCCTCCCCAACCGATGTGGGACCTTACAATCCACCCCCTAAGGGAGTCCAGCGCCCTCACTGGCACATCGATCCGGGCTCCGGCTCTGATACAATCTGTAACAGTCCAGACCACCCGCTAGCACGATATTATCCGTTTTGGCACACAAGGCCTCACGGTTTTATCTTTGATGATAGGGATGATAGTCGAAGGACGAAGCCTCCACACTCATTCGTCAAAACGTGTCATTCTAGGGAGAGGTATCCACACTCTTATATGGCATACTTCATTTCCCTCCCCAACTAATGTGGGACCTTACAATCAACCCCCCTAAGGGAGTCCAGCGCCCTCGCTGGCACATCAATCCGGACTCCGGCTCTGATACCATCTGTAACAGTCTAGACCACCTGCTAGCACGATATTGTCCACTTGGGCACACAATGCCTTTACAATCCACCCCCTAAGGGAGCCCAGCGCCCTCGCTGGCACATCGATCCGGGTTCCGTCTCTGATACCATCTGTAACAGACTAGACCACGCGCTAGCACGATATTGTCCGCTGTAGCACACAAGGCCTCACGGTTTTGCCTTTGACGATAGGAATGATAGCCGAAACTCTTAAAACTCACTCGTCAAAACGCGTCATGCTAGGGAAAGGTATCCACACCCTTATAAGGCATGCTTCGTTCTCCTCTCCAACCGATGTGGGACTTTACAATCCACCCCCTAAGGGAGCCCAGCGCCCTCACTGGCACATCGATCTGGGTTCCGGCTCTGATACCATCTGTAATAGTCCAGACTACGCGCTAGCACGATATTGTCTACTTTGGCACATAAGGCCTCACGGTTTTGTCTTTGACGATAGGGATGATAGTCGAAACCCCCCAAACTCACTCATCAAAACGCGTCATGCTAGGGGGAGGTATCCACACCCTTATAAGGCATGCTTCGTTCTCCTCTCCAACCGATGTGGGACCTTAGAATCCACCCCCTAAGGGAGCTCAGCGCCCTCACTGGCACATCGATCCGGGTTTCGGCTCTGATACCATCTGTAACAGCCCAGACCACCCGCTAGCACGATATTATCCGCTTTGACACAAAATGCCTCACGGTTTTGTCTTTGACGATAGGGATGATAGTTGAAGCCCCCCACACTCACTCGTTAAAATGCGTCATGCTAGGGAGAGGTATCCACACCCTTATAAGGCATGCTTCGTTCTCCTCTCCAACCAATGTGGGACCTTACAACAGGCAAGCACATAGGCAATCTAAAACCAATACATACACAAATAAGTCATACAAATGCATATGATGCATGTCTCTCTTATGGCTGATGAGCTTATTTGTCAGTTATATAGTCAAACTCGACATGTCTGGTAGCTAATCCAGATACTGTCTCTCTTTTGCGCAATAATTCCATTAGAGGGAATACGTGCCCTGTCACCATTAGAGAGGTTATGTGCCCTATCACCATTAGAGGGAATAGATTCCCTGTAACCCTTACAACCAGAGAGAAAACACAGACTTACTTGTCATCAATAATCCTCAATCATGTCTCATTTATCATAATCATTCAATTTCATAATCAAATTCAATTTTCATCATTCTCCTTCCTCATCTCTTTTCCAGAGCAAGTGGACAATGCCACTGCCTCTTACCCAGGGTTTCAACTCTTAATCAAATTCAATTTCATTTAAAAATCATACTTTAAAATCATAATCTCATTATTCTTCATTCTCTATGCATACGCACACTGCCCTGTTTTTCAATGAAAACCTTGTTTTTAATCGTTTTACCTTCCCGACAAGCTTGCAAATATCCGTAACACTTGTTTAAAACCTTTTTTCCAGTTTTAGGGTCTTGAATCAAGGGAGAAAACAATAAATGAATAAAAAAGGGATATTTTAGTTATGAGTTTAGAGCTGGTGACAGATTTTGGAAGGATTGTGTAAATTCTCGCTTGAATTGGTGAATGTTGAGTTATGAAGTATATGGTGGAAGAGATTTTTGGGAAATGGAAATGTTTATGTTGAATTTGAGAAATTGAAAACCGGTGATGGTTATGATGAGTTAAGAACTCAAAAATGAATGATGAAATTCTTGGATTATATGAGAGTGTGTGGGATGGCGTGGCAGTTTTTTTGCTGCAAGAGTGTACCAGACACTATATCCTTAGAATGATTTATGGTGAGACAGTTGTTGTTGATTCCTTCTCTGTTGCATGAGTGTGCATGGCCTATATCTCTGGCGTGGCAGATTCTTTGCTGCATGAGTGTGTAGGGCCTATATCCCTGGCGTGGCAGGAAGGCTACATCCGGGAGGATGTGTCGGGTTGGCATTTATAGACCGACAAGTGATATCACAAGCCAATAGAACAAGCATTCATCATATGCATCTTCTATATGCTTGTTTGCTTTGCTTAACTTTAGTTATGCTTAAATAAATCGCATGTCTACTTGCTATTTGTTTACTTGCTATGTATGTATATCACTTGTACTTTACTTGTTTGCATTAACTGTGTTTTCTATTGGGATTGAGAAGGCTCGGTAAGCGGTGACGATGGGATCACATGGAGGTTAGGCTGGCGAAGGGTATGGGACAGCAGTGCTATGTTAGTTAGAAATCCCTTAAGATAGAATTCCCTGTTTATGATTTAAGTTATATATTTATTCTAAGCTTGAATATCTGTATCGGTGCGAGGTTCTAGGATTGCCTTTGGCGCCCTAGAACCTTACATCTTATATACTGGGCATTGATACCATACTCATATGTTGTTGTTGTTTTTTAGATGTAGGTCGTAACCCACCTCGGTGAGTTGCGAGATGGTGACAGAGCGGAGTATGGTTTTATCTTTGTTTTATTCTGCCTTATTTTGATATAGTCTATCTCTCATCCTTTGTATTTATATAACCTTG
This sequence comes from Arachis stenosperma, assembly GCF_014773155.1. Lineage (NCBI taxonomy): Eukaryota > Viridiplantae > Streptophyta > Magnoliopsida > Fabales > Fabaceae > Arachis > Arachis stenosperma. Next base: position 148,236,056 of record NC_080380.1, on the reverse strand, counting down.
TTGCCTTAAAGGCTTTATTTCTGAAAACTTTGAGAGATAGGTTGTTGCTGTTTTAAACTTCAAAACTATGTTGTATTTGGTTTGACTAGTCGGCCTAAACTCCGCAGGCTGTGACTAGTCCTCTTTCTGTATATCATACTTATATATATGTCTTATTTAATTTAAGTACTACCTTGTGTATCCTGGAGCTATCTACAAGGTTTTATATATATTATGTCTTGTTCTGTCCGTGCCTAAGCGTTTATTTATCGTGTGTGAACACTTTGCGTTTCGTAATTTTGCTTTACGCGACTTTGAGCTTTATTCTTTCATCGGGCTTCTAGTTATATAAATTCTTAGATATATATTATATACCATAAGCTTTAGAACTATCGTGACACTTAGTTATTCTTTACATTACGATTAGAGGTAAGGTTTAGGGTAATTAGGGTGTTATACGGTGAAAAGGAGGATTACAATATGGATAGTAGGAAACATCGTAGAGCGATGTGGTAGGCAACATCAATGTGCAGAAAAATATGTTAGGCAACATCTTGGAGTGTAATGCTGACCTTGCCCCATAGAAGGTGGAATGTGTGGGTCTCGAGTCTCGACCGCTCGACAAATGTAGAGATCAAGAAATTGTCAAACATAAAATCCATCCACTCTACTACCCAAATCCTGCCTCCCTGATATAAGGCAATAGGATGTCCGGCCGGAGGAGACCAGGGTCACATGGCGTGACAACAGTAACTGTGGTCTCTGCAATATCCATAACATTTACTATTGCATATTAATCTCGTCTAAATCATTAATTGTGTTTGACCATTACTAAAAATTATAAACCAAATAGATAAATATCAATAACAAATGCAATAGATACAGTACGAATATAATTTATATTGCTAATATTCATAACACTTATTAAGGACAGGACTATCAAACAATATATAAAAAATTAAAATCATTCATATTGCACTATTCTAACCTGACTGTCACATTTGGGCATCACTTCATTTAATTACCTATTAATTTTACTAACGTATTAATTAATAGTTATATATTTTATTTATTTAACTTAAGTTATAATTAGTTACCTATGTTATTTATTTCACTTAAGTTACAATTAATTATACAGAATATCGAACCATACTATATCTAACTAAATAAATTATCTAACTTTGTCTATTCACTAAGTCCTACCACATTAAATAAGTTACTAAATCCAAAACATTTAAATTAATTATTCACTGAAAATAAAATAAGAAAAAATTATTAACCTCAAAATCTAAATCTCCAGTCACGTGCCAAATAGCATTCAGTCTATTGATGTCTCCATCGCGAACATATTCTCGTGAGGCCATATTTATTTAAGGTACTCGAATTTAGGCGTTTAGAAACTAACAAAATTCTTAAAAATTATTGAAATATACAGCAATCTCGACTACTGTGATCTTATATATACGTTCGAGTATATTTCGGATATTGAGACCCAAATTAGGCAAATTTTATATATCTCAAGTACTGAGACCTCTTTCTCAGTTGTCACATATCTCAGGTGTTCAGTCCCCAATCTCGATAATAACACATATCTTAGATGTACTCAGGATATGTCTCAACATTGTCCGGTCATTATATGGGATATTAGATGTCGAGATGTGTTCAATTTTTAACTTACTCCTCATCATCTGAGATGTGTAAGAGTATACATTTTTGTAAATATTTCACATTTTATTTATTTTCGTAATTTATATATTTATTTAATTTAAATAAAAGAATCCTTAAAATTACTATCTTATAAGAACATTTTTAATATGTGGCTTTAGTTTAATTTTATTTTAGGTCTTATAATATAATATGTCACATAAATATTTATGAGATCATATAATATAAAATTTAGATTTGACACTCGGTATAAAATTTATTATTCCAATAGTTGATTTCATTTAAGTTTATTAATAACATTTCAATATTTATTTAATAAGTTTAATAAATAAATAAATGATTGCATTGTATTAGCTTTTTTTTAAATAATGCGATATTATCAATATTATTTTAAAAATTATATCTAATATAAATTTTAATTTCAAATGATAAAAATTAAAAATAATACACAAAAAAAAAATCTTATTGAGATTGCTCTAAATTATAAGTTATAACTACTAATAAACTTTGATGATGAACTTGAATCCAACAAATGCTTAGAAAATCAAGTTTATCCTTGAATTAAGATTTGTTGCTTATTGAAACTATTTTCGTTGGTTAAAAGTCAACATTAACCGAAAAAAAAAATCAATTGCTTCCCCATTTTTCTAAAATAACTCTTTCCAAAGTTGCATTATTTTTATCGGAACCGAAAAAAAGGGGAAAAAACGCGGGAAAACGCTCGTCTTTTTAAACGGATTGAAGGAATGTTCATATGAATTTTCTTCCTCGCCAAAACCCTAATATCGATAGCAATGAAGCAATCCAGCATGGAGAAGAAGAAGCTCAAGAGCATCAACGACCTCCTTCCTCCGGAACTGATACGAGCAATCTTACTGAGGATTCCCATCAAACACCTTGTGTGCGTCAGGTGCGTTTCCAAGCTATGGAACACTCTCATCTGCGATCCCAATTTCGTAAAATCCCATCTTGATCACTCTCTCGCACCCTCCCATAGATGCCTCTTCCTCCAAGGCAATTCTCACGCTTCCTCCGTTGACCTCGACGCACTGCTTCAAGATGATAATGATGGCGTTGATGCAATGGCCCTCTCTCTCCCTTTCAAGAAGAAGCCACCTCCTAATGATTTCTGTCTTGTTGGTTCCTGCAGAGGGTTCGTACTCTTACACTGCGAACCACAGTTTTTTATCCTATGGAACCCACTCACTGATTCCAGCAAGAGAGTTTCATACTCTCATATGGTTAATGCCGCAACAAGCTATGAACGCTTCTCCGTTCGCCGTGAAGCGCTTCTATATGGCTTTGGTTATGATGCGTCACAAGATGATTATGTAGTAGTTGTAGCATATAAGGGTAAAGACGGCGAAAACCATTTTGTTCTGTGTTGTTTGAGAAGCAATTCATGGATTAATCTTGATGTTGCACTTCCCAAATTACTGGACTGGTATAATTTGAAATCTAAGGGGTTGTTCTGTAACGGGGCTATTCATTGGTCTACTCATGAGTACCGTTTTAACATTCTTATCTTTAATATAAAGCCAAGGACTTTTTCAACCATATCTGGGCCGGAACAACTGGCATGCTCCTATCCAAGTATCGCCGTACTACGAGGCTGCCTAGCCTTGTATTATAACAATCGTGATAGCCGTAACATTCACATATGGGTGATGAAAGAATATAAAGTGCCGTCGTCTTGGACCCTCTATAAGATTCCCCTTGTATGCCCTAAGTTTAAGCCACTGTGCTTATCTGCTAATGGGGATATTATTGGAAGATGTTATCCTTGGGAAGGTGAAGTAGTGTTCTATATATATAATGTCAGACGAGAGCTGCTCAAACATGTTCAATATATTTATGGTGATCCTATCAGCCACATAAGGTCCATTGTGCATCTGGACTGTCCCTTGGCAGTCCCTAGCAACATCAAGCAGAAGAAGAGGAAGATGGGTATGTAACTTGTGCTTTACACCATTTTGTTGCTGTTAATTTTGCTTGTGTTATGATTGATTGAAACGAAATGAGCTTGATGGATTTTGCACTAAGTTGCAACCAAATGTGAGTTTTGACCGTTGATGGTGAATTTGAAGTCCATTAAACCATGTCTTGCTTCTTATTGTCACGTCTCCCATTGAGGTTCTTTGAGATTAAAATTATCTCTGTTTTTCATGTTTAATGCGGTGAATTTTACTGGTTGATCTTTTCTGCAGGTTCTCAGAATCACGAAGAGGTCAAACAAGGGAAGGGAATTAGGAGTAAATACGGCTTGGACACTTTGATTGTGTTGTAAATAAAGTGTAGGATTGGCAAGTTGAGCTGGAAAGAAGCTCCTCAAAATTCTTATTCTATGATTGGGGAAAACTCAAACATTTGAAAATGTCATTGAGTTTCCTCTTGTTAAATTCAAATTCAATATCTCTTTTGAATTATATATAATAGTAAACTAAGTAAAATAATATTTCTTAAATTATCTGCTTTATTTTTCTTCTATATATGCAGTTCATGTTTTGGATTTGCTTCTTTATATTTTATCTCTACAATATTTCCATGGTTGCGTTATCTTTGACTGATCTATCATTATATTCCTGTTCTTGTTCTTTCAATACTAATCCCTCTGTTTAAATGATTCTAAATGGCTTATATAAGTAATTGCCTTTTCTTTTATGCATTGATGGTTGGCGGAAACAATGTAATAGACCGTGCAATTTATACACAGAATAATACACTTCGTTGTGAGATATATAACATGTGGGATTTGGATCCTCTAAAGTTTGAATTTTACTTTAGAGAGTAAAGTATGATTTCTCACCATTGATTTCATAGGTGGGACTAAGAATAAATATGAAAGAGAAACTATTTAAGGGTAGAAGATTACACTTTACTCTCTAAAGTGAAATTTAAATTTTAGAAGATCCAAATCCTAACATGTGAATTCCAACTTGAAAATTGTGAATTTATCGATTTATCAATTCAGTTTTTTGAGTTATTTTTTATTTGTCAATAGTGAGCTGTATTGGCTCATTAAGTTCTATTTTATGCATGTAAGTACACAAGTATAAGAAAGAAATGGATTCTCTCCAAATTTTTTAATACTTGACAAAATCCAGTGTGATCTCTCACCTTTAATTCTATAAGTGGGACCAAAAATAAATAAGAGAGAATAATGAATGGTTAGAATAAACACTGCACACCATCTATTTTTTTCACTGGAGAGAATCCACTCCCGTATAAACATATAACCGTCTTGAATATAAGTCGAGCAAAAGTAAATTGTTAAATATCATAAGGCTAATCCTGCATTGTTAAATATCTTGTGTATTTAAGGCTGCGTTTGTTTCTAAGAACAAGACAAGACAAGACACTAATAGATAGAGACACAAAATTTTGTGTTCTTATATTCTGTTTCGTGATAAACTAGAACAAATTATGAAAATTCAATTTATTCTCATTTTTTTCATTCAAAAAATTTGAGATGAAAAATATAACAATAAAAAAATATAATTATGAAAAATTAACAAGAATAATGAAAGAAAAAATAAAAAATAAGTTGTATCCATTGTTAGTGTCTCCGTGTCCTTCCTGTCATGATTGACACAAAATACACTAATTCAATGTCTCTGGACACATTGTCTATGTTCATGTCTCCTCTGCCAAACACAATTTTATATTTCAGTGTCCATGTCTCAATGTCCTGTAAACAAATGAAGCCTAATTGTCTTTGAATATAGGCTTTACAATTTTTAGAATTGTTACAAATTTTATATTGTAAACTATGTTGTGAGCACTAATATTAGCTTTGTATCTCTTATTATTTTCTGACTTCTATCTAAGTATCATAATAGAGAAGCCTATTTAATTTGATTGTTCTTATATTTTTTTCATTTGGCTCTTTAATGACTAAAGATGAGGTAATGAATGTATAAATAAAATTGGTTACGTAAAATTTAAAGATGTTTTATTTTATCAATTACATACACAAATATACACTTTTTTTTTAATCATGCTATTAACGCAGTTGGTTTTAAGTAGTTTTTTTAGTAAATTATGGTAGACCCAACTAAAAATAAATTAATGCTTAATTACCTTATATATCAAACCACAAAAATTTAAAATGAAGAATGTAACATGGTTTCTTAAGGTAATTTTTTGCAAACAAAATATACCAAAACAAAAGACTTTTAAAAAAAAACAAAAAGGAGAGAGAAAATAAAACTATGGTTGTTCAGGAATTGATTAAAAAAAATTTGTTTATTCGAATATTTTTATTTGATTAATTTATTATAGTATAAATATTTTGATATTAATTGCATAGTATTTTGTGAAAGATAAAAGTAGAGAATATTAAATAAATAATTAGAATGTGAGAGTGAAAAATAAATTGAATAAAAAAATTTAATTTAAAGTGATTTGTTATTAAACTAAATAGGAATACTAAATAAATTTAATTTTACTATTTTACACATTTTTCAAAATAAATCTTTAAAAATAGAATTTATATGTTTTATTTTTGTAAAATTCAGAATAATGCGACAAGATATTATTTAAATATTGTCATTTATTCAATTTTTTAACATTAATTTAAAAAAATTAAAACAAACACATATCCAAATACATTTATTATTTTTTAATTTAAAAATAAATATAAAAAAACAGAATAGCCAAATTAAAATTTAAAATTTAAAATTTAAATTTTCTTAACACTAACACATTATAAATAAAACCCTAAATATTTTTTTAAACACAAATTTTAACTAATCACCCCTCTTATATCGTAGCTAAAGAAAACCTTAGCGCCTCCCCTCCTCGCTGCATTTGTCTTCTCCCGCACCACGCACCTCCCCTCGTGACGAGCTCCCCCTCCCCTTGCGAAGAACTTCTCCATCCGCGACGCGCAGCTCCATTGCCGACCTGCAGCTCCCCTGCACGTCTCTTTCATCCTAAGTCTCCTCCACCGTCGCGATCCTTCTTCGTCTAAGGTAATTCTGCTTGCACAACTATGCATGATTGAGTGTTTTGTAAAATAAATATAACGTGGATGTGCTAAACTCTAATTTTTAAGGAATGAGTAGCATTTTTGAATTCAGAAACCTACCTAATAAATTTTTTTTGAAACAAAATGATCCAATACCATATTTTTTATGGACCTATTTAGAAGATAACTTTTTTTTCCCAATAGCCAATCCAAAACTAACCCTTCCCCTTTTAGTTTTAGGTTTTCAAATCAATTTGAAGTCCCGGGAACCGGAGTTGAGTGAATTGGTATATGAATTGCGAAAAGCTCAGCAATCCAAGCATGCATAAGAAGAAGAAGCTGAAGCACACAGTGAACAAAGCAAAAGAGCAATCGATCATGGAGAATAAGAATCAGAATGACAAGAGCAAGAGCATTCACGACATCCTTCCTCTTGACTTGATTCACATAATCCTTCTGCGGGTGCCGATCAGACATCTGGCTCGCCTCAAGTGCGTTTCCAAGCTCTGGTGCTCTCTCATTTCTGATCGTGACTTTGCTGAATTGCATTTTCACCACTCTCCCGCTGCCACCAACGCATGTTTCTTCATGAAAAACGACACTACGGCTTACTTGGTTTACTTAGACGACAATGATGCATCAGAAAAGTTGGTGTGTCCCCCTTTCCAGAAGAAACCACCTTCCAATTTTTCAGTCTTAGGATCCTGCAGAGGCTTTATTCTCTTCCATCGAGACCCACATTTTCTTGTGGTATGGAACCCACTCACTGGATCCAGCAAAAGAATATCCTACTCTCACATTGTTCATCGTAGTAGTAAGCCCCCTGGCCCTAGGATTGGCTACGATGTGTATCTGCATGGATTTGGCTATGATGCATCACAGGATGATTACTTACTTCTTGTAGGTTGGTGCGATTGTGAAGGACAATATCATTTGGATTGCTTTTCCTTGAGAACCAATTCATGGATTAATCATGATGCTGCTGTCCCCAAAAACTTGGGTATTCAACTCTTGGGTTTTCGTTACTGGCATTCTGGTGGGTTGTTCTTTAATGGCGCTGTTCATTGGGCGCCTTGGGATCTTAAAGATTACAGGGATGTTATTATTATCTTTGATCTCATGAAAATGACTTTTTCAACTATATCTGTGCCGGAACAACTGTCATGCTCCTCTCCAAGTCTTACCCTACTCGGAAACTGCCTAGCCTTGTATTCTGGCAATGATGATTGCCGTAACACTGACATATGGGTGATGAAAGAATATAAAGTGCACTCATCTTGGACTCTCTATCAGATTCCTTGCAAGGACTTCCGGCCTCTGTGCTTATCTAGTAATGGGGATATTATTGGAAGAGGTTATACTTCGTATGATAAAACGGGGTACTTCATATATAATGTCCGAGGAAACCTGCTTAAGCATTTTAAAAGTCTGTGTTGTCAGCTTCCCTACCGTGAACGCAATAATGTGTATACAGAGAGTCTCTTGCCACTCCCCAGTGACATTAAGGATAAGGATAACAATAAGAAGATGAAGAAGGAAATCGGTATGTAACCATTCTCCTATGCTTTGCACGAAGCTATTCGTGGTAGTTTTCATTGCATTTTGCGCAAGTTCCAATCAGATGTGACTTTTGTTTCTGGATGCTGAAATTTGAATTTATCAATGCTTAGGAATCATTGATCACGGTCTTGCTTCCTGTAGTCCGGGCTTGTGGTGCAGTTTTGAAGTTTAGATCATTTTCATGTCTAAAACTGTCTTTTAACCGAATAATCGAAAAAAAAACTTTGTCTTTTACCTGAGCTTTTTTTTTGCAGGCCCTCAAGTTCACCATGAATATTTTGAACAACCTGATGTTGCTAAAGGTTAGCATCAAACAAAGAAAGAGAATTAGGAGCCAACATACAAGTGAAGAGCTTGACACATGGGGAAAAAGAAGATTTGAAAAGTGCAAATGAAGTTTAGTTGGTTATGCAAAACTCTAGATGTTTTATTTCTTGGTTGGTTATGTCAAACTTTAAATGCTTTATTTTGCAGATTGCATAATGTACTTTTCTTTTATCATGTCAAAACCTTATGAATCCAATCCTAGAAGTTTTAATTGTAGATTCTTTTGGGGATAATATGTTTCTCCTGCAAACTTGAGATGCTAGGTGTGGAGTCTGGTGAATTTGTCAAATGAATCTCTTGTAAAATTTCTGCTTATCTCTGTTTTATCGAGCAATATACGCTTATTTTATTAATCTTGTATATAATTTAGTTTTAAACTATTGGGAGTAAAATACATGGTGAATAGCTTTTGAGGAGAAGCACAAAGTGGTCAAACAAGGGAAGGGAATTAGTAGTAAATAAAGGAACAACTTGGACACTTGATTGTGTTGTAAATAGAGTGTGGGATTGGCAAGTTGAGCTGGAAAGAAGCTCCTCAAAATTCTTATTCTATTTTGCTTTTGCCTTAAAGTATGATTTTCCTTCCAACTATAATTGGGGAGAACTCAAACATTTGAAAATGCAATTGAGTTTCCTCTTGTTAAATTCAATATCTCTTTTGAATTATATATAATACTAAACTAAGTAAAGTAATATTTCTTTAATTATCTGCTTTAATTTCCTCTCCTATATATGCAGTTTACGTTTTGGATTTGCTTCTTTATGTTTTATCTCTGTATAATATTTTCTTGGTTCGTTATCTTTGACTGATCTATCATTAGATTCCTGTTCTTGTTCTTTCAATACTAATCCCTCTGTTTAAATGATTCTAACTGGCTTATATAAGTAATTGCCTTTTCTTTTATGCATTAATAGTTGGCAGAAACAATGTAATAGGCCGTGCAATTTTTACACATAATGATACACTTTGTTGTGAGATATATAACATGTGAATTCCAACTTGAAAATTGTGAATTTATCGATTTGTCAATTCAGTTTTCTGAGTTATTTTTTATTTGTCAATAGTGAGTTGTATTTGGCTCATTAAGTCCCATTTTATACATGTAAGTACATAAGTATAAGCGTGTAACCGTCTTGAATATAAGTCGAGCAAAAGTGAATTGTTAAATATCATAAGACTAGTCCTGCATTGTTAAATATCTTGTGTATTTAATTATCTTGAATATAGGCTTAACAATTTTTAGAATTATTACAAATTTTATATTGTAAACTATGTTGTGAGCACTAATTTCAGTTTTGTGTCTCTTATTATTTTCTGACTTCTATCTAAGTATCATAATAGAGAAGCCTATTTAATTTGCTTGTTCCTATATTTTTTTCATTTGGCTCTTTAATGACTAAAGATGAAGTAATGAATGTATAAATAAAATTGGTTATGTAAAATTTAAAGATGTTTTATTTTATCAATTACATACACAAATATACACTTTTTTTTTAAATCATGCTATTAACGCAGTTGATTTTAAGTAGTTTTTTAGTAAATCATGGTAAACCCAACTAAAAATAAATTAATGCTTAATTACTTTGTATGTCAAACCACAAAAATTTAAAATGAAGAATGTAACATAGTTACTTAAGGTAATTTTTTGCATACAAATATACCAAAACAAAAGACTTTTAAAAAAACAAAAAGGAGAGAGAAAATAAAACTATGGTTGTTTAGAAATTGATAAAAAAATTGTTTATTCGAATATTTTTATTTGATTAATTTATTATAATATAAATGTTTTGATATTAATTGCATAGTATTTTGTGGAAGATAAAAGTAGAGACTATTGAATAAATAATTAGAATGTGAGAGTGAAAAATAAATTGAATAAAAAAATTTAATTCAAAGTAATTTGTTACTGAACTAAATAGAAATACTAAATAAATTTAATTTTACTATTTTATATATTTTCCAAAATAAATCCTTAAAAGTAGAATTTATATGTTTTATTTTTGTAAATTCAGTGCAGTGCGATTCGATATTTTTTAAATATTATCATTTATTCAATTTTTTTAACATTAATTTAAAAAAATTAAAACAAACACATCCAAATATATTATTATTTTTTTAATTTAAAAACAAATATAAAAAAACAGAATAACCAAATTAAAATTCAAAATTTTAATTTTAAATTTTTTAACACTAACACATTATAAATAAAACCCTAAATATTCTTTTAAACACAGATTTTAACTAATTGATCACCCCTACTCTGTCGTAACTAAAGAAAATCTTTTATCCGTAAAAACTAAAAACCCAGAGCTGCAGCGTTTTCCCTCCTCGCTGCGTTCGTCTTCTCCGGCGCACCTCCCCTCGCGAGGAGGTCCCCCTCCCCCTGCGAAGAATTTCTCCATCCGTGACGGCGACGCGCAGCTCCGTTACCGACCTGCAGCTCCCCCGCTCACCTCTTTCATCCCAAGTCTCCTTCACCATCGCGATCCTTCTTCGTCTAAGGTAATTCTGCTTGCACAACTATGTATAATTGGGTGTTTTGTAAAATAAATATAATGTGATATGCTCAACTCTGATTTTTAAAGAATAAGTAGCATTTTTGAATTCAGAAACCTACCTAATAAAATTTTGTTGAAACAAAAATATCCAATACCATATTTTTTATGGACCTATTTAGAAGATAACTTTTTTTTTTTCCAATAGCCAATCCAAATCTAACCCTTTCCCTTTTAGTTTTAGGTTTTTAAATCAATTTCAAGTCCCGGGGACCGGAGTTGAGTGAATTGGTATATGAATTGCGAAAAGCTCAGCAATTCAAGCATGCATCAGAAGAAGAAGCTGAAGCACACAGGGAACAAAGCAAAAGAGCAATCGAGTATGGAGAAGAAGAATCATAATGACAAGAGTAAGAACATTCACGACATCCTCCCTCTTGACCTGATTCACATAATCCTTCTGCGGGTTCCTATCAGACATCTCGCTCGCCTCAGGTGCGTTTCCAAGCTCTGGTGCTCTCTCATTTCTGATCCTGACTTTGCGGAATTGCATTTTCACCACTCTCCCGCTGCCACCAATGCATGCTTCTTCATGAAAAACGATACTATGGCTGACTTGGTTTACTTAGACGTCAATGATGCATCACAAAAAGAGGTGTGTCCCCCTTTCCAAAAGAAACCACCTTCTAAGTTTTTGGTCGTAGGATCCTGCAGAGGCTTTATTCTCTTCCATCGAGACCCACATTTTCTTGTGGTATGGAACCCACTCACTGGATCCAGCAAAAGAATATCATACTCTCATATTGTTCATCGTAGTAAGCCCCCTGGCCCTAGGATTGCCTACGATTTGTATCTGCATGGATTTGGTTATGATGCATCACAGGATGATTACTTACTTCTTTTAGCTTGGTGCGATTGCGAAGGACAATATCATTTGGATTGCTTTTCCTTGAGAACCAATTCATGGATTAATCTTGATGCTGCTGTCCCCAAACTCATGGGTTTTCGTTACTGGCATTCTGGTGGGTTGTTCTTTAACGGCGTTGTTCATTGGGTGCCTTTCGATTTTGAAGATTACACGGATTACACAGACGCTATTGTTATCTTTGATCTCAAGGAAATGACTTTTTCAACTATATCTGCGCCGGAACAACTGTCATGCTCCTACCCAGGTCTTGCCCTACTCGGAGGCTGCCTAGCCTTGTATTCTCGCTATAATGATTGCCGTAACACTGACATATGGGTGATGAAAGAATATAAAGTGCACTCATCTTGGACTCTCTATCAGATTCCTTGCAAGGACTTCCTGCCTCTGTCCTTATCTAGTAATAGGGATATTATTGGAAGAGGTTATACTTCGAGTGGTAAAACAGGGTACTTCATATACAATGTCAGAGGAGACCTGCTCAAGCATTTTAAAGATCTGTGTTGTCAGCTTCCCAAACGTGAACCCATTATTGTGTATACAGAGAGTCTCTTGCCACTCCCTAGTGACATTAAGGACAAGGATAACAAGGAGAAGATGAAGATGAAGAAGGAAATCCGTATGTAACCATTTTCCGATGCTTTGCACGAAGCTATTCCTGTTAGTTTTCATGGCATTTTGCATCAAGTTCCAATCAAATGTGACTTTTGTTTCTGGATGCTGAAATTAAAATTTATCAATGCTCTGGAATCATTGATCACTGTGTTACTTCCTGTAGTCCGGGGATTGCAGTGCAGTTTTGAAATTTATATTATTTTCATGTCTAAAACTGTCTTTTACCTGAGCTTTTTTTTTTTGCAGGCCATCAAGTTCACCATGAATAATTTGAACAACCTGGTGTTGCTAAAGGTTAGCATCAGACAAAGAAAGAGAATTAGGAGCCAACATACAAGTGAACAACTTGACACATGGGGAAGAAGAACATTTGAAAAGTGCAAATGAAGTTTAGTTGGTTTTGCAAAACTTTAGATGTTTTATTTCTTAGTTGGTTATGTAAAACTTTAGATGCTTTATTTTGCAGATTGCATAATGTACTTTTCTTTTATCATGTCAAAACCTTATGAATCCAATCCTAGAAGTTTTAATTGTAGATTCTTTTGGGGATAATACGTTTCTCCTGCAAACTTGAGATGCTAGGTGTGGAGTCTAGTGAATTTGTCAAATGAAATTTCTCCTCAGCACTCACCCCTTCATTCGTCTTCATCAAGGACCTAAACGAACTATTTCATGACGATACTATGATGAAAGTGACCTTTCTTGATTTCATTAGAATATGGATCAATCTCGTGAATCATGATACAAGGAGGGTGCCTAGCCTTGTATTTCATAAACTACAGTTTTGGTGATAATAGAACTCAGATATGGGTTTTGAAAGAATAAAAAGTGAATTCATCTTGGACTCTACTCTGACATTCCTTAATCTGATGTTCTTGCAAGTATCCAATCATATTCTCAGGAAAACTTAACAACATGGACATCAATCCACTACTCATGAAAAATTTAAGACATCTAACATTAAATTTGATTGGTTTAAAACCATAGATTATTAATTCTTATTGTTATGAAATTTCTTATATTAAACTTACTGCTTAATTAAGGATATATAGTAGAGGTGTTACTGAAACTACTTAAACACGTTTTAAAAGGATAGGTCCTATTCTGCTATTCTTTGCACTACATTATTTCTGATTGGTTTTATTACTTTGTGATCAATGTAAAAGTACTGAGCAAGATGCATTGTGCATCAAGTTGCATTCAGATGTGAGTTTTGACTATTCATGGTGAAACTTGATGTATCAAATGCTAGGGGAATCATTCATAGCTGTCTTGCTTCCTACAATCTAGTATTGTGGTGAGGTATGCTTCGTTATTGTGCTGAGTGCTATACATAAATATACTTTTTCTTATTGATTGTATACTTTCAGTTAAGATGTTGGCTTTGACAACACCTTAAATATTTTTTTGTTGATGTGTATCCTTTGTAATATTATTAGGTACATCACAATGAAATAAGACTTGTAAGATTTATCTTAATGTCATACAAGTAATTAATATGTGACTGATAAAATTTGTTGCTGACCATGAATTGCTACTCATACAAGACAAAATTGAGGACTACTGAACTCTATTTAAGAATTTGCCGCTAGCTAACAGGTTGTTACTTGTACAAGGTAGAATTCGAATCTTCGTCATTTGCTTAAACGGACTAGGGAGCTAACCACCAAACCACTCCAACTTTATTCAAAAGCTAAATGCACGAAAGTGCATGGTTAATGTTTGGACGTTCGGGAGTTTATGAGGCCAAAAACCGGCTATATATGTATGCAATAATTCCATGTTAAATTTAACTTGAATTGAAGCCCATTTCCATTTACCATCATGAACAAGAATGAATTTGGCTTAAAATAGTTAAAATATGATTGTGAATTTTGAAATAATTTGAGAAAAATTTATTGTTTGTAGAGAAATTGATCATCATTGACAACAACTGCCCGCCATTGAGGAAGTCAGAGATTGAATACTATGCTATGTTGGCCAAAGGTTGGAGTTCACCACTACAATGGAAGTAAGTTCTTAATCTTATACCTCCCATTTCCTGCTGTTTCTCTTAAATGTTATGATAGCTTGCATTACAAGTCTCAAATTACTTACTTTGATGTAATATTCATATAGCTTATTAGGTTATTCCAGCTTGGAACATTACTTAGTGCCATATAAAAAAAAGCTGGCCTAGTCTTATACTATACACAAGTCTCAAGTAGAAAGAGCATCACATCAAATTGAATCATAAGATTGAGTGTCCTAACTTACAACCTTACCAATATTTCACCCCTTTGATTTATGTTCTTTTTTATATGGCTGGCTTGTTTAGGTACACTACTCACGCTATGTGTCGAAAATCTGTTACCCCTTCCTAGTAACATTTTATTTGTGTTAATTTTGATCACATGATGATATGATGGATCATCTTCTTTGTGTTCTATGCAGGCCATGAAGTTTTATGACTGTGATGGCTTAATTCAGACAATGGTTTTGTGAATATGTCATTTTCTAACTGATTTTATGTGCCAAGATTAGGCAATCTTGGATTCATTACCTAGTATTTTAAGGTTCCATCTAGCTATAGTGTATAATAACATGTTATAGTTATGAACCAATCTGAGCTTGCATTACTATTATTACTTTTGCTTATGATCCATGCTTCGGCATAAGAACTTAATGCAAAATATGTTAGTCAAATTTACCAGTTTACCTACATTGTTAAGTGGAATGGTGCAACTACTTTAATTTGATTTGAAGAAAAGGAACTTATCGGAGATATTTGTGCTGGGACAAGCGAAGTGTAGCAGTGTATTTTTAATTATATCGATGGTGGCGAAACTATGATATGGTCGTATGGGTGATTAAACAGGGGAGGCTACAACATTATCCACGTTCTTTTTTCTAGTTTGAGTATTAATAAATCTGATAAGAAGATGAGAAAAGATATGTAACAATGTCTCATGTTTTGCAACTACTTCAGAGCTTGCTTGGTTTTCACAATGAGAAATAAAATTATTTTTTAAATGCACTTTCTTTTAGAGCAAAGTTAAAATTTGTTAAATTTATGATTCATGTGGTAAAAATATTTTCTATTTAAAGTTTTAGTATTTTCTATTTATAGGATTTCATGATAAAAGAAAATAAAAATTCTAAAAAATATAATCAAAAATTTCTTTAGTTAAACTCATCTTTATTACTGTTAACACTTAAAAATCTGAAACAAAAAAAGCTAAGCATTTATTTTTATTAACTTTTCTTTGTATTTAAGGGGTGGCAATAATAAGGGCGAATTTTTGTCGTACTTGATTCTGTTCTGTCCTGTAATAACCTGCATAAAATCCGTCTCGTTTTTATAGACGGATAATTAAAAAATTGAACCCTAACCTATTTTGCAGCTATTCGTCCCGCTCTTACAATTATTAAAATCTAACAAATAAAATTAAATTTAAAAATAATATAATGTCATTAATTATTTGGCTTTGGTATGATGGGTCACAAGATGATTATATAGTAGTTGTAGCATATAAGGGTAAAGACGGCGAGAACTATTTTGATCTGTGTTGTTTGAGAAGCAATTCATGGATTAATCTTGATGCTGCACTTCCCAAATCATTGTATTGGGATGATTGGAAACCCATGCTAAGGGGTTGTTCTGTAACAGAGCTATTCATTGGTCTACTTATGAGTACTGCATTGACATTCTTATCTTTGATCTGAAGGAAAGAAGTTTCTCCAAGATATCTGTGCCAATAGAAAGAGACCTATGTAAACCCCGTCTCGTCCTGTTAGGAGGGTGCTTAGCCTTGTATGTGTATGAAGAGAATACAACTGAAATATGGGTGATGAAAGAATATAAAGTGCAGTCGTCTTGGACCCTCTATGAGATTCCGCTTGGATCCTTTAAGCCTATGTGCTTATCTGCTAATGGGGATATTATTGGAAGATGTTATCCTTCAGATGGTGAAATAGAGTTCTATATATACAATGTCAGAGGAGAGCCGCTCAAACATGTTCAATATGTTCTTTATGGTGAGCCTTCCAACCACATGAGGTCCGTTGTGCATGTGGACTGTCTCATGGCAGTCCCTAGCAACATCAAGCAGAAGAAGAGAAAAAAGGGTATGTAAGTGTGCTTTGCACCGTTTTCTTGCTGTTAATTTTGCTTGCATATTATTCATTAAAAACAAATAAGCTTGACGGATTATGCAGTAAGTTACAACCAAATGTGAGTTTTTATCATTGATAGTGAATTTGAAGTCCGTTAACCCATGTCTTGCTTCTTATTGTCACGTCTCCCATTGAAGTTCTTTGAGATTAAAATTATTTCTTTTTTTCATGTCTAATGCGGTGAATTTTACTGGTTGATATTTTTTGCAGGCTCTCAGAATCACAAACAGGTCAAACAAGGGAAGGAAAGTAGGAGTAAATACGGGAACAACTTGGACACTTGATTGTGTTGTAAATATAGTGTGGGATTGGCAAGTTGAGCTGGAATGAAGCTCCTCAAAATTCTTATTCTATTTTGCTTTTGCCTTAAAGTATGATTTCCCTTCCAACTATGATTGGGGAAAACTCAAACATTTAAAAATGCAATTGAGTTTTCTCTTGTTAAATTCAATATCTCTTTTGAATTATATATAATAGTAGACTAAATAAAGTAATATTTCTGAGATTATCTGCTTTATTTTTCCTCTCCTATATATGCAGTTCATATTTTAAATTTGCTTCTTTATGTTTTATCTCTACAATATTTTTTTGGTTGCGTTATTTTTTACTGATCTCTCATTAGATTCCTCCTGTTCTTGTTCTTTCAATACTAATCCCTCTTTTTAAATTATTCTAAATGGCTTACATAAGTAATTGCTTTTTCTTCTATGCATTGATGGTTGGCGGAAACAATGTAATAGGTCGTGCAATTCATACACAGAATATTACACTCGTTGTGAGATATATAACATGTGAATTCCAACTTGAAAATTATGAATTTATCGATTCGTCAATTCAGTTTTTTTAATGATTTTTATTTGCTAAGAGTGAGCTGTATTGGCTCATTAAATTCCATTTTATGCATGCAAGTACATAAATATAAGCATAGAACCGTCTTGAGTATAAGTGGAGTAAAAGTGGATTGTTAAAAAATATCATAAGATTAGTCGTACGTTGTTATTAGAGAAAAAATAAAATCAAATCAAATCTAAACTCAATTTTAAAATATTCGATCCAAGTTGCTTGGCCTTTGAGAATTATAGCATATTGGACAAAAAAAAAACGAGAAATCAACTTGCATTTTGAAATGCCAATAAGACATCACATCTAAAATAATAAAAAAAAAAACACCAATGTATCCAAGACCCAACCTCATAACACCCAAAATAGAACAACTCTCCGGTTAACCCTCACATGTCCCATCAGAACATATCTACCTTTTTTTTTGGATCAAGTGAAAACATATCTACCTTCAATCCTTCACAACTGTAACATCTTGGGCTTGTAAGTCAAAACATGATTTTGGTGGTAAGTCCAATACTATGTACTTAATGTACACTTCTTGGCTTGTCTGCTTCCTTGAAACCACAAAACTGTTCTTGATTAGCTTGAAATCTAGTTTTTTATTGTTGTTATTCTTCCTTCTAAATCACAAAAATGTTCTCGATCAGATTGCTATTTAGACAGTTACTAAGGGATTTTGTTTTATATCCTTACATCAACCTGCTACTTAAACTAATATGTAAAAAAATGTTCAATTTAAAAAATTAAAACAGATAGATCAGACTAGAGCAACAAGCAATATTTCAGAATTTGCTCAATGCAAACTCTAAATCTTTATCAGCTTTACTCTCTGATATGCAAATATCAAGGAGAAGGTCATGAATCCGACAGCTTTTGACCCCTCCATCACTCCTTTTTGCCACCATGACCAACTCATTCAAGTACTCTTCAGCAATATCTTCTACTTCTGGTGCATTTTAATATTCCTGTATTAACCCTTCAGCAACCCATAATTTTATCAATTGTTTCACAGGAATTGCAAAGTCTTCGGGATACATCCCAAAGTATAGAAAACATGGTTTTAATCGATGGGGGCAAGCTGTCATAACTAAGCTTCAAACTAGGAAAGAGATTTAGAAGGGATGCATGATTTCCATTGTGATTGAAATGCTGGGTTGGGAAGGTGAGCACATGAAGAAGAACGAAGAACCTTCCGTTTTTTGGGTTGAGATTTAGCATTGTGATGAACTCCACTAGTTACTAGGAGTCCAATTTGATTATGTCAATTAATCTTGATGTATTATCTTAGATTTGATTTGTAAATGTGGTGGCTTAATTCAGAAAATAGTTTGTGAATATGTCATTTTCTAACTGATTTTATGCGTTAAGATTAAGCAATCTTGGATTCATTACCTAGTATTTAAGGTTCCATCTATCTATGGTAGCGCATAACTTAACATGTTATAGTTATGAACCAATCTGAGCTTGCATTACAATTACTTATGCTTATGATCCATGCAAAGTGTTACTCAAATGAGTTGAATTACCGGTTTACCTCCATTGTTAAGTGGAATGGTGCAACTACTTTAATTTGATTTGAAGAAAAGGAGCTTCTCGGAGATATTTGTGATTGGACAAGTGAAGTTTAGCCATGTATTTTTATAATGATGATGCCGAAACTCAAGATATGGGTCATGAAACAGGGGAGGCTGCAATATTATCCACATTTTTTTTCTAGTTTGACTATTGATGAATCTGATAAGAAGATGAAAAAAAAAATGTAACATTGACTCATATTTTGCAACTAGTTCAGAGCTTGCTTGGTTACCTACTTTCACTTCACAATGAGAAATTAATTTTTTTTAATGCATTCTGTCAAACTAACTTTAAAATTTGGTTAAATTTATGATTTATTCGAGTTCGCATACAATAGGAATTAAAATTGCTATCTTGTATGTTGTAATTACCAATGAGCTTTCTTTTTTTTGGTTGATCACGATATCTTCCAACTCGACAGGTCATCGAATCCCGATACTTATTTAAGTAGATAAATGAACTTTTCACTCGATTAACTCAAATTGGTTACTAATGAGTTTTGATGATAAACTTGTGTTACGGTCCGGCCCAAAGTCAGCACGGGTCGACCCGACCCAAGCAATATCCGACCCGGACACGTACCCTCTACCCGACCCGGACACGCGTCCTGTACGGCTCACACACCACTGCAGGACAGCGTCCCTGGGAACGTGGGCCTGTCCCACGAGGGGCCCATTACTGACATGTATATATAGGGGAAGATTGGCTCTTCCCCCGAGGTACGTCATATCTTTCCAACCCTTCATTCTGCTCGCCTGCACATTACTGACTCAAGCGTCGGAGTGTCTTCGCAGGTGGCCCCCCCATCGTCCATCCACCAATACAAGTGCTCGTCAAGTGCTCGTCAGCTCGGCAAACCCGCAACCAGTGCGACCAAGGCTAGGGCGTCCTCACCTATCCACCCCATCACTTGCACACCCGACCTGTCCAGGATCCGACAACTGAACATTGGCGCCGTCTGTGGGGATATTGCCTAAATGGAAGTCGCGCTAGGTCTCGGCGACCGAGCTCGAGCGGCTGAGGCGAAAAGGGCGGCCTCCGTCGCCTCGCAAAGGGGAGGGCGGAGATCCCCCCAACAACACACGAGAACACGACCCTTCGGGGGAACGGGCGCTGACAGCGCCATAATAATGCAGGAGCTACGCCACAGAGTCCAGAACCTGGAACGACAACTGGCCGACCAGGAGCGGGACGGACGGTTTACCGATCCCAGCTACACCCCGTCTCATGAGGAGGAAGACTCTCACCCAAGCCGCTCGCGGCGTGTATCCGCATCCCGGACGGAAGCGGAGAGCACGCGGGAGGAATCACCCGTAAGAAGAAGACGAAATGACACAATCATCTATTCCCGCGGCAGAACGACCCGCCGAGCGGCAAGAGGTCGCGAAGATGGGGAAGGGACAGGAACAAGACAACCTGTGATAATGGGCGTCACCCCGTTCCACCGATCCATCCTCGAGGTCCGGTTGCCGAAACACTTCGACAAACCAACGGACATGAGGTACGATGGAACTCAGGACCCTTTGGAACACCTCACGGCCTTCGAGGCCAGGATGAACCTAGAGGGAGTAGGGGACGAAGTAAGATGTCGCGCCTTCCCGGTAACATTAGCAGGGCCAGCGATCAGATGGTTTAACAGCCTCCCGCAAGGTTCCATCTACAGTTTTTCAGACATCAGTCGTGCATTCCTGGCCCAATTTACAACGCGGATCGCGAAAGCTAAGCACCCTATCAACCTTCTAGGAGTAACCCAGAGACAAGGAGAACCGACAAGGAAGTACTTAGATCGGTTCAACGACGAATGCTTGGAAATTGACGGCTTAACCGACTCGGTGGCCAGTCTCTGCCTAACAAACGGCCTCCTCAACGAGAACTTCCGAAAACACCTTACCACGAAACCGGTTTGGACGATGCATGAAATCCAAACAGTGGCCAAGGAGTATATAAACGACGAGGAAGTCAGCCGAGTTGTGGCTGCCAATAAGCGGCAGTCCGGTTACAGCCAAGCCCGGCAACCAGTCGACGGAGAGAGAACAAAGGAAAAAGCTAGGGAGGAAGCGTCAAACAGGGCACCTCGACCGTTCCCCCGGGTCGGGAAATTCAATAACTACACCCCACTTACTCTCCCCATTGTGGAGGTCTACCAGCAGATAGCAGAGAAGGGAATTCTTCCGAAACCCCGACCACTCAAGGACCGAACGGGAGGAAATAAGAACCTTTATTGCGATTACCACAAGGGTTATGGCCATCAAACGCAGGACTGTTTTGACCTGAAGGATGCGCTGGAACAAGCGATAAGGGAAGGAAAGCTAGCGGCGTTCTCCCATCTCATCAGGGAGCCGAGGAGACGTTATCGCGATCAGGACGAGGAATGCAAAGCCCGCTCGTCCAAACGGCGACAAGAACCCGAGGACAGAGACCACGGCCTCACTGTGATAAACGTGGTAACGGCAAAAAACGCTGCACCAAAATCACGGTCGGCACACAAGAAAGACGCCAAGGTACTGGCGATCTCATCCCCGCCGGTGCAGAGCTCCAAGAAACCTCCATCCATTTCCTTCGGCCCGGAAGACCAATGGTTTAGCGACGCCCCGGAAAACCCCCCCATGGTCATAACGGCCAGGGTGGGAACCGGCCTCGTCAAACGAATCCTTGTCGACACCGGAGCTGATTCAAATATCATGTTCCGCAACGTGTTCGACGCACTCGGCCTGAAAGATGCCGACCTGACGACTCACCAGCACGGGGTTATCGGGTTAGGCGACCACTTCATCAAACCAGACGGAGTTATTTCCCTACCAATCTCGGTGGGGCAGATCCGAGGCCGAAGGTCGGCAATGGCCGAGTTCGTAATTCTGCGAGATTCCACAGCCTACAACATCATCTTGGGAAGAAAAACAATCAATGATTTTGAGGCCATAATCAACACCAAGCTGCTAGTGATGAAGTTCGTTACCGATGAGGGATCCGTAGGGACCATAAGGGGAGACCTCGAGACGGCGGTCGCTTGCGACAACGCCAGTCTCTCCCTTAGAAAGAAGTCCAAAGAAGCATCCGGCGTGTTCCTAGCCGACCTTGATGCTCGAGTAGACGACAAGCCGAGGCCGGAACCGGAAGGGGATCTGGAGAAGTTTAGGATTGGTGACGAAGTGGAGAAATTCACATTTGTTAACAAGAACCTCCCACATGAGTTGAAAGAGCCGTTAATCGAAATGATAAGAGCCAATAGTGACTTGTTCGCCTGGACTCCAGCCGACATGCCGGGCATAGATCCAAAAATCATCTCACACCATCTGGCCGTCAAGCCGGAAGCACGCCCAGTGGCTCAACGGAGGAGAAAGATGTCGGCGGAAAGAGCAGAGGAGGTAGCCAAGCAAACGGCTGGCCTCCTAGAAGCAGGCTTCATACGGGAAGTAGACTACTCGACGTGGCTCTCAAATGTGGTACTGGTGAAAAAACATAATGGCAGATGGAGAATGTGCGTGGACTACTCTGACCTTAACAAAGCATGCCCCAAAGATTGCTTCCCCCTCCCCAACATAGATGCACTCGTCGACGCCGCGGCAGGATACCGGTATTTGAGTTTCATGGACGCCTACTCCGGCTACAATCAGATACCGATGCACCGACCAGACGAAGACAAGACGGCGTTCATAACGCCAGGAGGAACCTTCTGCTACAAGGTAATGCCTTTCGGCTTGAAAAACGCGGGGGCGACATATCAAAGGCTGATGAACAGAATATTCCACGACCTCATAGGGAAAACGGTTGAAGTCTATGTGGACGATATCCTGGCAAAAACAACACGACCTGACGACCTCCTAAATGACCTGGCAAGTGTATTTGCGTCCCTGCGCCAACACGGTATGAGGCTAAACCCCCTCAAGTGCGCCTTCGCCATGGAGGCCGGCAAGTTCCTATGATTTATGATAACTCAGAGAGGGGTAGAAGCTAACCCGGAGAAATGTCAGGCAATACTTCAGATGAAGAGCCCGGGCTGTATCAAGGACGTCCAGAGGTTGGCAGGGCGATTGACATCACTTTCCCGGTTTCTCGGAGCCTCGGCGGCCAAGGCCCTGCCATTTTTCAACCTCATGAAGAAAGGGATGGCGTTTGAGTGGACGCCCGCGTGCGAAGAGGCCTTTCAACACTTCAAGGAAATCCTGGCGGCACCTCCCGTTCTCGGGAAGCCAAGGGATGGGGAACCACTATACCTATACCTCGCTATAACAAGCGAAGCCCTGGCCGCAGTGCTGATACGGGAGGACGGGAAGGCCCAACAACCAGTCTACTTCATAAGCAGGGCCCTACAAGGAGCAGAATTAAGATATAGCAAGTTGGAAAAGCTAGCCTTGGCACTCTTAACTTCCTCAAGAAGGCTAAAACAGTACTTCCAGAGTCACCAAGTTGTCGTCAGAACGGACCAAGGGATCCGGCAAGTTCTCCAGAAACCCGACCTGGCGGGAAGAATGATGACTTGGTCCATCGAACTCTCTCAATATGACATACGGTACGAGCCCCGGCAAGCCATCAAGGCGCAAGCCATGGCGGATTTTTTGGTTGAAGTAACAGGAGACCCAGGTGAAGACATGGGTACACGGTGGAAGCTCCATGTGGACGGAGCCTCCAACCAGACCTGTGGAGGTGCCGGGATCATCCTGGAAAACCCGATTGGGGTAGTATACGAACAGTCGGTTAGATTCGAGTTTCCCATCTCGAACAACCAAGCAGAATACGAAGCCCTCATAGGAGGCTTGGCCCTGGCGGCAGAGGTCGGCGCAAGAAGACTGGAAGTATGCAGCGATTCCCAAGTCGTCACTTCCCAAGTAAACGGCAGCTACCAAGCCAAGGACCCCCTGTTACAGAAGTACTTTGAGAAGGTTAAAAGCTTGAGCCAAAAGTTCGATGAGGTCACGGTCCAACACGTACCCAGAGAGAGGAACACACGAGCAGACCTTCTATCGAAATTGGCCAGCTCAAAGCCAGGGGAGGGGAACCGGTCTCTCATCCAAGGCATGACAAGAGAACCAGCAATTGCACTACACATGACAACCCTAAGCTCTTCATGGCTAGACCCCATCACCAACTTCCTAGAACACGGCCAAGTCCCTGGTGATGAAAAGGATGCGGCGAAATTAAGAAGAGAGGCGGCCAAATACGCCGTCATCCAAGGGCAGCTGTTCAGGAAAGGGCTCAGCCAACCTCTACTAAAGTGCCTGCACCCCGACCAGACGGACTACGTCCTCAGAGAAGTCCACGAGGGCTGCTGTGGGCATCACATCGGAGGCAAAGCCCTAGCAAGGAAACTAATCCGAGCCGGATACTACTGGCCGTCAATGATGGCAGATTCCAAAGAGTTTGTGAAAAAATGCGTAAAGTGCCAACAGAACGCCAACTTTGCCAGAGCGCCGGCCTCCGAGTTAAGCTTGCTGACGACCTCCCGGCCATTCGCTCAGTGGGGAATCGACCTCTTAGGGCCCTTCCCGGTTGGCCCTGGGCAGGTCAAATATCTCATAGTGGCAATTGATTACTATACCAAATGGATAGAAGCCGAACCACTGGCTAGCATATCCTCGGCCAATTGCAGAAAATTCATGTGGAGGCAGGTGATAACACGATTCGGGATACCTGAAGTCGTCATCTCGGACAACGGCACACAGTTTACCGACAAGAAGTTCACGGAATTTCTCAGCGGCCTCGGTGTAAGACAAAGGTTCTCTTCAGTAGAACACCCCCAGACGAACGGACAAGTAGAGTCCGCCAACAGGGTTATCCTTTCAGGGCTAAAAAAGAGGTTGGACAACAAAAAGGGTGCTTGGGCCGATGAACTAGCAGCGGTTCTCTGGTCCTACCGAACGACCGAACAGTCATCTACTAAAGAAACTCCTTTCCGGCTGACATACGGTGTGGACGCGGTAATACCTGTGGAGATCGGGGAACCAAGCCCGCGGTTGCTCCTAAAGGGAGTGGAAGAAACCATAGAAAAGGACCTGATAGATGAAGCCAGGGAAATGGCCCATTTGACAGAAACGGCGCTAAAACAAAGAGTGGCTCTGCGCTACAACACCAAAGTACTCAAGAGGGAATTCGAGCCAAACGATCTCGTCTTGAGACGAAATGATGTCGGCCTGCCGACCCCTGGAGAAGGCAAGCTAGCGGCCAACTGGGAAGGCCCATATAGAATCAAGAAAGCAATAGGAAAAGGAGCATTCAAGCTAGAAAGACTTGACGGCAAGGAAATCCCGAGAACATGGAATGCGGACAACCTAAGAAGATTCTACTCCTAAGGGAAGAACCGACAAACCGACCAGGCTAGCTAAGTAGTTAATTCGCAAATTTAACTTTTAAACTTCTCATAGCGACTTACAAGTCCTTTATACAACTACCGAATAAGATATACTTGTGCAAATTTTCTCTCCTATTTTGTCACTTAATTTTCCAGATGAACCACCACGTCCAACGACGGCGTGCGTCCCCGGGACTGATCACCCCGGGAACCCGTCAATCACAATCATATCGACAACGCAAAAGGCCATGGGCCGTTGATATAAGCGAAGACGATAAACCAAAAAACGGTTAAAAGAAACGGAAACACAACCAAACGAAGGAGGAGAAATTCACCACGACAACACGAGCAAACGATAAAACGGTCGTTAAGAAGCCAAGATAAAACGGCTAAACGCCAAAAACGTTAAATTGTTCGCAAGCCAAAATCGGCTAAAACTAAAATAGTTTACAAGTCATAACAAAGCGGCTGCACAAAAAACTGTAAACAAAAAATTCACTTCTTGGGGACATCGACAACCTTGCCGTCCAGAATAATCTTGCGGACACCAATCGCCGACGTGTCGAACTCAGGAGCAACAATTTTAATTTGAGCTTTGAGGGCTTCCTCAGTGCCCAAGATCGCAGCCTTCCCCTGCTTAACGACATCTTTGTACTTCGCCTTCCATGTTGCCAGCTCGGCCTCCACGGCCTGCTTCTCTTTCTCAACTTCGGCCACACGTTTTTGCGCCTCACCAACCTGCTTCTCCAAGGCCATTTCACGCTCGACCAAACGCTCAACCGTCGCGTCCGACTCTTTCTGTTTCTTCTCAGCAGTTGTTGCCTTCTGCTCGGCGGCGGTAGCTTTCTGCTCGGCAGCGGTGGCCTTCTTCTCGGCAGCATCCAGTTTTTCCGAAGATTGAGTCAATTGTTCCCGAAGAGTTTCAACTTCACTTTTTAGTCCATTGTTTGCTTTCCCAGCAGATTCCAATCTTCTGCGGAGGGACTCCATCCCGGATAGCTCAAACTCGGCTTTCCGGGCTATCACGGCACCACGCAGAAGGGTACGGTACATCCATCTCGCCTGCCCGGCAAGGGAAGACTCATGGAAGTACTCCTCGGTACCGGGAATCAGCTGGGAGTCTATGAAGTCGCTCGCGTCAAAATTTCTCTCCATAACAATAAGTGCTCCCTCAGGACTAGACGACGCCGTGGAGACCTTTTTCCTCTTTCTCTTCAGGCTGGGGACCTCAACCACCCCCTCCTCATCATCCGGATCGGGCACCGAACCCCCAGTCCCGGTCGCCTCACGGATAGGGGAAGCATGGATCGCCTTTTCACCTTCGGTTGCGGCGCCTTGAGCCGATGTGCCGATCCCCTCGGTTGCGGCCCTCTGCTCGGGAGCATCCCGGCCCTCCGGGGGAGCATCAGGCCCTTCGGGGGCGGCCTGCTCATCACCTTCCTCATCATCACCACCAAGAAAGGTTTGAAACAAGTCGGGAAGACCTGTCACCGACGCAGACATATCCACTGCAGAAAAGCAAAAAAGGTCGGTTAGTCGCCACACAAATATAAAGAAAAAAGACAAAGGGCAAAGTGAAAAGCTCCTCACAAATGTAATTACGGCCGGACTCCCGGTCACCCATGAGGAGATGGGGATTTACCGGGTTCTTCCCAAAAACTGCGTTTAGCACCTCGGCAATCTGCTTATCTACTGCCGACATGCTTTTATAATTTACCTTAATAAAACTATTGGCCCCTGCCCCGAAGCTCCAATAAGTCGGGATGAGCCGCACCCCCTCCAATGACAACCAAAAGGGGTGACGACCTTTGGCCGGGCGGACCTTAAAATACTTGTCCTTAAACCCATGGTAAGAATCTTCGAACAAACCAAAAATCTTCCGACCCTGGGCAACCCGGAAGGACATGAACCCTTTTCTATGTTTCCCCTCCTTGGAGGGGTTTGTGAGGGTGAAGAAAAAGAGAAAAACATCCACAGACACCGGCAGTTCGAGATATTCACAGACCATCTCGAAACAGCGGATCGAAGCCCAACTGTTCGGATGCAACTGCGACGGTGACACGGAAATTCGGTTTAAGAGCGCCATTTGAAAGGCTGAAAACGGAATGCGAACTCCGACTTGAGTGAACATGGCTTTGTAGAACCAAATCCAGTCGGCGACCTGACGGGGTTGGAAGTTAAGTTCATACAATCGCTCGTGAGGAGCCGGGACGAAAACGTCGTAATTGGCCTCCTCGTCGGTCCCACCGCACAAATACCCGGCTTGTCGGAACTCGGTGAGCTCCTCCTCGCCCATTTGATTGGGTGAATCCCTTACATCAGAGACGACCCAAGCATATTGGTCGTACGCCGCAGGGTTAACGGATGCCCGGGAGACCGTGCGAGCCATACCTACATGGGGGTACCATCCAGTTAGTCTAAGAGATCGGTTGCTCAGGCCGAACACAAAACACCACCCCCCACGACTTCCCGACTAAGGCCAAACAAGACTAAATGGCTAAAAGAACGAGAAAAAAGCCTACCCTAGAATGGTACTTTCCCCCCTAACACGTCTACTCGCAACTAAAAGGCTACGCAGTAACATCAAAAGAACCAGGCAACAAGCATACCAAAAATAATGCATAAAAAGAGGAATGGTTCGAAAGTTACCTAAGATGATGAAAAGAGGATGATTGCGAGTCTGGGAAAATGCAAGAAACACGAACGGAGGCACCACAGCAACGCCTTGGAATCTTGTAGCAGGAAGGAAGAAAGAAAAAATAGGGAGTGTGGGAAAAGTGTGGAAATATCAAAATCGATTGTTTAAAAACTGCTCCCAAAGCGCGAAACGCCTGGGGGCAGAATGGTCTTTTCAAACGGGGTTTTTCACCCCATTATGAGCATTCAATGCTCGGCGCAAGAAACGAAGCGATGAAACGGTTGCTTAAGCAACCAAGAGACGCGCGTTGGGGGCACACCTTCCCCACGAGCGGCCGGCCAGACGAGATGCGACACGACACGCCATTGGTAGCTTCCACGACTACCATTGGCGCGTGGGGGCACTGTTACGGTCCGGCCCAAAGTCAGCACGGGTCGACCCGACCCAAGCAATATCCGACCCGGACACGTACCCTCTACCCGACCCGGACACGCGTCCTGTACGGCTCACACACCACTGCAGGACAGCGTCCCTGGGAACGTGGGCCTGTCCCACGAGGGGCCCATTACTGACATGTATATATAGGGGAAGATTGGCTCTTCCCCCGAGGTACGTCATATCTTTCCAACCCTTCATTCTGCTCGCCTGCACATTACTGACTCAAGCGTCGGAGTGTCTTCGCAGGTGGCCCCCCCATCGTCCATCCACCAATACAAGTGCTCGTCAAGTGCTCGTCAGCTCGGCAAACCCGCAACCAGTGCGACCAAGGCTAGGGCGTCCTCACCTATCCACCCCATCACTTGCACACCCGACCTGTCCAGGATCCGACAACTGAACAACTTGAATTTAGCAAATGTTTATTATGAAATCACATTAATCTTTGGATTAAGATTTGTTGTTCATTGGTTGAAATCTTTGACCAAAATCAACGGTGACTCAATAAAAAAAGAAAAAACTTATGGTTGCTGTAAAATTGAATTGCTTCCCCATTTTTCTAAAATAACTATTTCCAAAGTTGCATTATTTCTAGGAACTGAAGAGAAAAAAAAAATAACGGGAAAATTCTCGTCTTTTTAAACGGATTGATGGAATGGGCATATGAATCTTCTTCGTCGCAAAAACCCAAACATTGGACCAATAGCAATGAAGCAGTCGAGCATGGAGAAGAAGAAGCTCAAGAGCTTCAACGATCTCCTTCCTCTGGAGCTGATACGAGCAATCTTACTGAGGGTTCCCGTCAAACACCTTGCGTGCGTCAGGTGCGTTTCCAAGTTATGGAATACTCTCATTTCCGATCCCAATTTCGCAAAATCCCACCTTGACCTCTCTCTCTCGCACCCTCTCATACCTGCCTCTTCCTCCAAGACAATTCTCACGCTTACTCAGTTGACCTTGACGCACTGCTTCAAGATGATAATGATGGCGTTGATGAAATAGCCCTCTCTCTCCCTTTCATGAAGAAGCCACCTTCTGATTTCCATCTTCTTGGTTCCTGCAGAGGGTTCGTACTCTTACACCGCCAACCACAGTTTCTTATCTTATGGAATCCACTCACTGATTCCAGCAAAAGAATCTCGTACTCTCATATTGTTAATGCCGTAACAAACTGTAGTGTTTTTGATCGTCTTGTTAAGGTCTTCTGCTTTCTCCATGATGCGCTTCTATGTGGCTTTGGTTATGATGCGTCACAAGATGATTATATAGTAGTTGCAGCATACAAGGGTAAAGACGGCAAAAACCATTTTGATCTGTGTTATTTGAGAAGCAATTCATGGATTAATCTTGATGCTGCACTTCCCAAATCATTGGACTGGGATTATTGGAAGCCTAAGGGGTTGTTCTGTAACGGGGCTATTCATTGGTCTCCTTATGAGTACTGTGATGACATTCTTTTCTTTGATCTGAAGGAAAGAAGTTTTTCCAAGATATCTGTGCCTGTGCCAATAGGAAGAGACCTATTTAAACCCCGTCTCGTCTTGCTAGGAGGGTGTTTAGCCTTGTATGGGCGCGAAGAGTATACAAGTGAGACATGGGTGATGAAAGAATATAAAGTGGAGTCGTCTTGGACTGTCTATGAGATTCCTCTTAGATTCTTTAAGCCTCTGTGCTTATCTGCTAATGGGGATATTATTGGAAGAGGTTATCCTTCATATGGTGAAGTAAGGTTCTATATATATAATGTCAGAGGAGAGCTGCTCAAACATGTTCAATATCTTTATGGTGAGCCTTCCAACCACATAACGTCCGTTGTGCATGTGGACTGTCTCATGGCAATCCCTAGCAACATCAAGCAGAAGAAAAGAAAAAAGGGTATGTTAATTTTGCTTGCATATTATTCATTAAAAACAAATAAGCTGTATGGATTATGCAGTAAGTTGCAACCAAATGTGAGTTTTCATCATTGATAGTGAATTTGAAGTCCATTAACCCATGTCTTGGGATTAGGATTATTTCTTTGGGATTAGGATTATTTCTTTTTTGATGTCTAATGCGGTGAATTTTACTGGTTGATCTTTTCTGCAGGCTGTCAGAATCACAAAGAGGTCAAACAAGGGAAGTGAATTAGGAGCTAACGTGGGAACAACTTGGACACTTGATTCTGTTGTAAATGAAGTGTAGGATTTGCAAGTTGAGCTGGAAAGAAGCTTCTAAGAACTCTCATTCTATTTTTCTTTTGCTTTAAAGTATGATTTCCTTCCAACTATGTTTGGGGAAAACTCGAACATTTGAAAATGCAATTGAGTTTACTCTTGTTAAATTCAATATGTCTTTTAATTATATATAATAGTAAAATAATATTTCTTAGATTATATGCTTTATTTTTTCTCTCCTATGTATGCAGTTGAAGTTTTACATTTGCTTCTTTATGTTTTATCACCGTACAATATTTTCTTTGTTGCATTATCTATGACTGATCTATCATTAGATTTGGTTCTTTCAATACTAATTCCTCTGTTAAAATAATTCTAAAAAGCTTATATTGCTAATTGCCTTTTCTTCTATGCGTTGGTGGTCGGTAGAAACAGTGTAATAGGTCGTGCAATGTATACACAGAATATCACACTCTACTATGAGATTTAACATGTGAATTCCACCTTGAGATTTATCAATTTGCTCATTAAGTTCCATTTTCTGCATGTAAGTACATGAATATAAGCATATAATCATCTTGATTACAAGTCAAGTAAAAGTGGATTGTTAAAAATCAATTCTCAGCAAATGGTAGAGTAAATGCTATAGCCTAGAGTGCGCTTAGCTTGTTGAGAAAAGATTGCATTTTTACCTTCACTTTTCTTTTCTTTTTTAAATTTGATAGTTTAGTAAAGCTTTTTACTCTGAAACTACGAAGCTATACAAGCTTAAAAGAGGGAACTATTAACGAAATCTCAAAACAAAATGCAACTCACCATTATCATGCCACTCACCAATAGAGCACACATATAAGAGAAACCTCGTTAAAAAACCTCTAAGAAACAAACAGAGGAAAAAGAGTATTCCTTTTATATGAACTAAGGTGATAAAAAAATAGTAAATACTACAATGAAGATTTTATAATTGTCTTTATGTTAATATACTTCTTTTTTACCATTAAACCATGAATGACAGGATTTGATTTTAATATGTTATAAAAGTGTTATTTTTATTTAAAATATGGCTAAACAAACAAATTACACTTTTAATACAAGTATCTTTATAAAAAGATATTTTTAACATCTTCATCTGAATAAGTGTCTTAAAAATTACATAACACATCAAACCAAACAAACTCCATTATATCCAAGATCCAACCTCACAACATCCAAAATAGAACAGCTCTCCCGTTTACTCCTCGCATATCCCATCTAAGAATATCTCTCTTCAATCCTTCACATCCGTAACATCTTGGGCTTGTATGCGACAACACTATTTTGGTGGCAAATCCACTATGTGCACTTGCCCTGTCTGCTTCTTTGAAACCACAAATTATTCTTGATGAGCTTGCTATACATAAATATACATTTTCTCATTGACTGTATACTTTCAGTTAAGATGTTAGCTTTGGTAACATCATAAATAATTTTTAGCTGATGTGTTAGGTATATCACAATGAAATAAGACTCAAATTTTATCTTAATGTCATGCAAGTAATCAGTATGTGGCTCATAAAATTTCTTAGTAAAAAAATTTTGGTAATTAACCAAAGGATTGATGTAGAGGTAGAGGTGCTTACATGAACTAGGTGTTACAGATATATTGAATTCTCTTAAAATTCTCTTGTTTTCACAAACCAAATCAACACACCTCATGCATATCTGTTTAACCTTGCTTATGCTTATTGCTTGATAATTGTAAGGCCCAAATTTTTTGAAGTTAGGTTAAGAATTGGTTTTGATATATTTTAATAGATCAAGGTTCGATTTTTAAAAATTATTTTATTAAAAGTGATTGAACCAAGTTGTGATAAATTGATTTTTGAAATAAATTAAAATTTTTATCTAATTTTATAATTATTGAATATTTTTTATAATTAAATTATAAAATTTAGTGGTTATAAAATAATGAAGATTTTATATGAATTGATTTAAATAATTAAAATTTGGAGTTTAATAATTCTATTTTTATGAAAAAAAAATTAATTATATTATCTTATATTTTAAATTAGAATACTTATTTAAAAATAATTTGTAAGTTGATGAATAAATGGTATTTTCATATATAATTATTGTTTGATTAAATTAGATTTTAATTTACTACTCTACCCTCCAATTTTACAAAAATACCTACATTAGCCATAAAATTCCTAATTTTCACTTTTTCTCCAAATTAAACCCTAACCTTAACCCTCATTTTTCACTCAAAAAAGTATAGGGAGACAACGAGTTTAGTGAACAATGTGAACAATAGAGTGAAAAAGAAAATTAAAATCACATGATAATTAATTTAATTAATTTTTAATAATTTTTCATTTTGAATTCAAAAAACATAAGGATTTCAAAGGAAAAGTCTAGGGCCAGCAACTTTTGTGTTTTCTGGCCAGCACTTAACCATCAAAACAAAAGTGAGTAATCTCCCACCATTAGATGTAATCTCACACCATTAAAAACACTATTGATGGCCAATTGATGGTTACAAAACATCAAAATTTCTGGCCCCCTAGCATTTCTCGATTTCAAATAGGGTCAGTTACGTATCTCCCTCTTTCCACATGTGAGGTAAGTGCTTCGGAGTCTTCCTCTCTCCCATTCTCTTCCCATCTCGCTGGTCCGTTGCCGCTAGGAACACCAGCCGCCACCCAGAGCACCAGTCGACGCCGCCCTGCCCACCGCGAATGTCCGAGCACCCCCCTTCGCGCATGTTGCGTCATTCACACAGCCACCTACACGTCGGCCGTGCAACCCCCTAGCCGGCGTGTTTCACTGTCCCAGCGTCTTCATCCGCGACATACAAGGACAAATGGTTGTTTTAGTGAGTAATTGGATAATTATTTTTTGTTCGTAAAAGTCGGATGTTCATCTCTATACGTAGCCAAATGGTTATTATTATTAGTTACGTAGATGGTTGTTATTTGTCACAAGTGCGACGGATTGCGAAGCTAGGACGGCGGTGGCAGGACGCGACCCACAGGCTGCGTACCGGCGCGAAAGAGAGCGGCGAGCCAAGCACCAGGGACGCTCAACCGGAACAAGGAAGGCTTGCCTCGACCCGGGCTGCCAGCAGATGACACAGACGGAAGGAGATGTTCGTCCAACTTGTTGGCTGCCGGCGACGAAGACAAACGTCGGGGGTGGCTGCCGTCTGGGAAGAAAGAAGAATTTGGGGGTGAAAACTGTTTGTAATTAGGATTTGGATAGTTGTTTTTGTAAAATAATTGAATGAAGGTTTTTGGATTTAGGGTAATTTGTGAAGTCGTGTTCACTTTTTACCCTTATTGGGCCAAATAACGAGCCCATTATTCACATTGTCAAGATTTCTCATTGTCTCTGTAGCGGAGTTGTTTTCACTCACACTGTCACCTCACTCAACACACACACAGTTATAGGGGAGGGGGGAACAGATGGAAGAAAGAAAGAAAGAAAGAAAGGGGGAAGAGAGAACGGGGAGAGCAGAGGAGAAGAAGGAAGAAGAGAAGGGGGACCGCACTGCTGCCGCTGTCCAGTCGTTACTGCCGTCCCGTGGAGCTGCAACCAAACTGTCGTGCGTGAGGAGCTGTTGCTGAGCCGCTGTCGTTGGAGAGAGAGAGAGAGAGAGAGAGAGAGAGAGACGCACAAGCCAGTGAGAGAGGAAGAGGACGCGCTGTTCTGCCTAGAGCCGCCGTGGGAAGGATCGTCACCGTCGCCATCCCTGGAGCCGTCATCTTGTGTCACCGTCAAGCCCAGCCACCATCGCCGCCGTTCCTGCCTCTGTTTCGCATCGCTGTGACTCCCGTCGCCGTCGCCATGCACTCCGTCACCGGGAAAGAAACAGAACGCGCTTGGAGAGATAAGGGGTCGCGAGGTGGTTCCGCCGCTGTTGGAGCTCCGCTGCTACTACTGTCATGGCCGCCGTGCCTCTGTCGCCGGAAAACGCTGCTAGAGTCGATTGTTGGAGTTGCAGTTGCTCTTATTTTGGTGGTGAATCTTCCAATATCCAATCCGAATAGTCATCAAATGCATCAAGACAAATTGGATCATAGCTTTGCTTTCTCATTAGATTCCTATGTTATCAAGTTATGTAATTAATAAACTAAATATTAAATTTTAATGAACAATACTTTTTAAAATTAGATAAATAATTATAGAAGATATCTTTGTTGTAGCCTCAAGTTATAATAAACAAAAACAAGATCATTAAGCTTTTGATATTCTAACCGATTCCTCTTCTTTGCGTGGATGTGTTAAAAAATACTCTAATTTCGCTCACAACTCGAAGAACTACAAGTTTGACTTAAAACACAAATGACTAACTTTTATAAATTTGGTGCTCCAGTTCCATAAGATTCCCACCATTGGTCTTAAAATCAAAAGAGGCAATGCATTATAATTAGCTTTATAAATAAACTAATAAAGAAATATAAAATCAAATAAAATATTTATCTGGCATCACTGTGCTTCGTTCACGCAGTGCTGATTGTCTTCTAAAATCATCTTCAGCATTCTTATATATTCTCATCTCACTTGTCAACTTAGAATTTAATTCTGGATCACCATATGCATATTTCTCAATTATATCTAATAGGCCAGAAGTGGTTTGCTTATGTTTTTCAAATTCATCAGCATTGAATCGAAAAGCAGAATTTAACCAATAGCCAGCAGTATGAAGATTTTTTTTAAGTTGTGAATCCCAACGAGTATCCAAAATCTTCAAGTAAGGCTCCACAATCTTCTTTCTTCGTTGAAACCTCTTCACCATCTCTTCTCTAGCCTTATAAAAAGCTTGATAAAGAAAACCCATTGTAGCTTTATCTTCACTATCCACAATACGGAGCACACGTACAAGTGGCTCGGTAAGCTTGACAATATCTGTACATTGATTCTAAAACTTGAGTCTAAAACATGATCTACAAATGTTTTAGCTTTAGATTCTTTGGAGTAGGTTGAGATTGTCCATTCTTTAGAAGTTACCATAGCTCTTAATGCATCTTTTTGATCTAGAATACTCTACAAAGCTATGAAATTGGTAGCAAAGCGAGTTGGAGCTGGACGAAGTATTTCTCGCCCACCAGTAAACTTTCTCATCAGATACAATGGATGACAATGATTATATATCTATTTAGTAATCTTTGAAGCATGTGAAACTGTCTCACTTACTTCATCCAACTTTTCAATATCTTGCAACATCAAATTAATACAATATGTAGCACAAGGAGACCAATATAACTTAGGAAATTCAGCTTCCAACAACAACATAATTTGCAGCATTGTCCGTCACTATATGAACAATATTTTCATAGTTTTTTTCCTTTCCTAGTTGCAAGTGATGGCAATCTTGTCCTTGAATGTTGTTGTTGTTGTTTGTTGCTGTCGTGCTTCAAGCTCTTCCATTCTATCAAATTCTCTTTCAACCTCATCACATGCTCCATAACTTTCTCCATAATTTTCTTGAGCTTTCAATTTTTTATTCATAAATTCTTCAATATTTTGCCTAAATTGATGAGCAACAGTAGGTGGAACCTTTTTGCACTTCTCAACATCTCCTCATTTTTCAGTCAAGTGATACTTAAATCGATTAATCCCACCTCCCCTAACAGGTTTGTCACAATATATGCACATCATAGTAATTTTCTCTGTTTTTTCCACAATTTGTTTACAATGACCCCAAGCAGGATCAGTCTTTCCTCTATTATTATAAACTCTTTTAGTGGTAAGATCAGGGGTAGGAGTTGCTGATGATGCTTGTTCTTGAGATGGTGGCGTTTCTGATGGTGTTTGAGATGAAGACATTTTAAAAATTCTAGCAAAAGAAACTAAAAATATTTTCAGCAACAAAAGATTTACTTAAGTCAGTTTTTAAGCAATACAGCAACCATCACCATTCCACCAAAGTTCACTGATTTAACAAACAGCAACTCTAAACAAACGAGCAACAAACAACAACAGCTCTAAAAAACACAGTAAATACAACAACAGCAACCGGCAACAACTCAATACCAACACAGCAACCAGCAACAAACAACCTTAAAAAACTAAATACAATGCAGCAACCACCAAATTCAAGAACAATTCTAACTAAATTCGCCCAAATTCAACAACTACTCCGAAAAATCAAATGCAACAGTAATATCCACCAAATTCCATAACAATACCAACTAAAATATGCTCAAGTTCAACAACTCTAAAAATCAAATATAGCAGCAACTGACCTGAGGGAGCAGAGGCACTGAGGCAGAGATGCTTCTTGATGAACGCTTTTTGAGCTTTCTGACGACCACCATTACCACCCAACTGATCGGAGGGAGCAGAGGTAGAGATGCTTCTCGATGAACACTTTCTTTCGTTTCTGATGACCACCACTACCACCCAACTGACCCGAGGGAGCAGAGGCAGAGATGCTTCTTGATGAACACTTTCTGCCGTTGACGAGGTGAGGCCGAGACTGAGAGTGACAACGGACTGAGGAGGTGAGGGGAGAGACGACAGAGTGACGAGGTGAGGCCGTGAGGGACTGCCAATTGTAGAGCTCCAACGACGAAGAGACGAGGTTGGCTAGGGGGTTTCGACGGTTACACTAGAACTCAGACTCTCAAAGTCTCATATGCCATTAGGGGCAATGGGGGGAGGGGGGATTACCCTTAGGGTTTCACTTTCAACGAAAGGGGAGGGGGGAACGACGCCGTTTTAACATGTTTTAAAAATAAAATAAAAATTTCACCACCCGGACCAGGTCCAATCAACTGGCCGGGTCCCCGATTTTTACTAAAACCCGTCGGGTCAAACCAGGTGCACTGCATGGCCGGTTCAACGAGTGGCTCGGCCCGGTCAGGTGACCGGATTTTTGGTCGAATCGGCCGAGTCGAGCCGAGTTTGATAACTATGGGTAAGACCATGTGATTAGGTTCTCACTCCCTACAACTCTATCTTTTCAGGACCAGCGAATAAGGTTGCAGAGTTTTTGTTAAGTACTTAGATATACTGTTTCTGTTTCTATTCATATGTAATAGATTTTTCTCGCCTTTATTACTAAATTCTTGTAAGAGGGATATGATTCGTGACTGTAATGACATATATATATAATATTTGTAAGTTGCTTGAGTAAAAAGTTGTATATATATATATATATATATATATATATATATATATATATATATATATATATATATATATATGCTTGTTTGTTTTCATGAAAAAGCATTTTCGTATTTTTAAAGAAAACAGCGATACGGTTTCGAGTCAAAAGCTCCTATTTTATTATCATGTATACGGAAATCGCCGTAATACTTCTCGCTATCAGAATGGCACTGCCGGAAGCGTGACATTCTGATAGTAAGGATGTTACAACAATGACAAAATATTTGGATGAAATTGTCAATTTTTATATATTCTCTACAATATTAGTTTTTAAATGTAATAAATTTCTTTATGATGTAGGTTTTCAATTGTGTATTTAGGGCTCAAATATGTGCCTATAAAGTATAAAAATTTAACTGTCTTGAGTATATACTTT
Source organism: Arachis stenosperma (assembly GCF_014773155.1). Lineage (NCBI taxonomy): Eukaryota > Viridiplantae > Streptophyta > Magnoliopsida > Fabales > Fabaceae > Arachis > Arachis stenosperma. Next base: position 148,197,904 of record NC_080380.1, on the reverse strand, counting down.
TACAACTTTTAGAATTGTTACAAATTCTATTGTAAACCATGTTGTGGACACTAATACCAGTCTTATGTCTCATTATGTTTCCTGTTTTTTCTAGACCTCTATCTAAGTATCATAACAGAGAAGATTATTTAATTTGCTTGCTTCTATATTTTTTTCATTTGGTTGTTTAATGACTAAAGATGAGATAATGAATGCACAAGTAAAATTATTTATGTAAAACTTAAAGATGTTTTATTTTATCAATTACATGCACAAAATATATACTTTTCTTTTTAATCATGCTGTTAACGCGGTTTGTTTTAAGTTGTTCTCTAATAAATTATGGCGGACTCAGACAAAAATAAATTAATGCTTAATCACCTTGTATGTCAAATCACAAAAATTTAAAATGAAAAATGTAACATAATTTTTTATTACAAAATATACTAAAACAAAAGACTTTAAAAAAAAAAACAAAAAAAAGAGAGAAAATAAACTATGGTTGTTCAGGAATTGGTTAAAAAAAATTGTTTATTCGAATATTTTTATTTGATTAATTTATTATAGTATAAATATTTTGATGTTAATTACAAAGTATTTTGTGAAAAACAAAAGTAAAAAAATATTAAATAAATAATTAGAATGTAAGAGTGAAAAATATATTGAATTAAAAAGTTTAATTTAGAGTGATTTGTTAATGAACTAAATAAGAATACTAAATAAATTTAACTTTACTATTTTATATACTTTTTAAAATAAATCCTTAAAAACAATTATATATTTTATTTTTATAAAATTCAGAACAATGTAACTAAATATTTTTTAAATTTGGTTGTTTATTCGATTTTTTTAAATATTAATTAAAAAAATTAAAACAAACACAGTTAAATATATTTATTATTTTTTTAATTAAAAAAATCTAAAAAAACAGAATAATCAAGTTGAAATTCAAAATTTTAAATTTAAATCTTCTTAATCTAACACATTATAAATAAAATCTTAGATATTCTTTTAAACACCGAATTCAACTAGTTGCCGTACTTCTGTGGTAACTAAAGAAACCTTTCTTCCGGTAAAAATTAAAAATTGGTATATGAATTGCGAAAAGCTCAGCAATCCAAGCATGGATAAGGAGAAGGAGCTGAAGCACACGGTGAACAAAGCAAAAGAGGAATCGAGCATGGAAAAGAAGAATCAGAATGGCGAGAGCAAGAGCATTCACGACATCCTCCCTCTTGACCTGATTCACATAATCCTTCTGCGGGTGCCAATGAGACATCTCGCTTCCCTCAGGTGCGTTTCCAAGGTGTGGTGCTCTCTAATTTCTGATCCTGACTTTGCGGAATTGCACTTTCACCACTCTCCCGCTGTCACCAACGCATGCTTCTTCATGAAAAACGACACTATGGCTGACTTGGTTTACTTAGACGACAATAATGCATCACAAAAAGAGGTGTGTCCCCCTTTCCAAAAGAAACCACCTTCTTATTTTTTGGTCTTAGGATCCTGCAGAGGATTTATTCTCTTCCATCGACATCCACATTTTCTTATGGTATGGAATCCACTCACTGGATCCACCCAAAGAATATCCTACTCTCATATTGTTCATCGTAGTAAGCCCCATGGCTATGGCAGGATTGCCTACGGTGTGTATCTGCATGGATTTGGTTATGATGCATCACAGGATGATTACTTACTTCTTGTAGCTTGGTGCGATTGCAATGGACAATATCATTTGGATTGCTTTTCCTTGAGAACCAATTCATGGATTAATCTTGATGCTGCTGTCCCCAAAGTCTTGGGTCGTCATTACTGGCATTCTCGTGGGTTGTTCTTTAATGGCGCTGTTCATTGGGTGCCTTTCGAACTTAGAGATTACAGGGATACTATTGTTATCTTTGATCTCAAGGAAAAGACTTTTTCAACTATATCTGCGCCGGAACAACTGTCATGCTCCTATCCAAGTGTTGCCCTACTCGGAGGCTGCCTAGCCTTGTCTTCTTGCAATGATAATTGCCCTAACACTGACATATGGGTGATGAAAGAATATAAAGTGCACTCATCTTGGACTCTCTATCAGATACCTTGCAAGGGCTTCCGGCCTCTGTACTTATCTAGTAATAGGGATATTATTGGAAGAGGTTATACTTCGTGTGGTAAAACAGGGTACTTCATATATAATGTCAAAGGAGACCTGCTCAAGCATTTTAAAGATCTGTGTTGTCAGCTTCCCAGACTAGAACCCTTTATTGTGTATACAGAGAGTCTCTTGCCACTCCCTAGTGACATTAAGGATAAGGATAACAAGAAGAAGATGAAGAAGGAAATCCGTATGTAACCATTTTCCTATGCTTTGCACGACCTGTTAGTTTTCATTGCATTTTGCATCAAGTTCCAATCAAATGTGACTTTTGTTTCTGGATGCTGAAATTTGAATTTATCAATGCTTGGGAATCACTGATCACTGTCTTGCTTCCTGTAGTCCGGGCTTGTGGTGCAGTTTTGAAGTTTAGATTATTTTCATGTCTAAAACTTTGTCTTTTACCTGAGCTTTTTTTTTTTGCAGGCCATCAAGTTCACCATGAATAATTTGAACAACCTGGTGTTGCTAAAGGTTAGCATCAGACAAAGAAAGAGAATTAGGAGCCAACATACAAGTGAAAAGCTTGACACATGGGGAAGAAGAACATTTGAAAAGTGCAAATGAAGTTTAGTTGGTTATGCAAAACTTTAGATGTTTTATTTCTTAGTTGGTTATGTAAAACTTTAGATGCTTTATTTTGCAGATTGCATATTGTACTTTTCTTTTATCATGTCAAAACCTTATGAATCCAATCTAGAAGTTTTAATTGTAGATTCTTTTAGGGATAATACGTTTCTCCTGCAAACTTGAGATGCTAGGTGTGGAGTCTAGTGAATTTGTCAAATGAATCTCTTGTAAAATTTCTCCTCAGCACTCACCCCTTCATTCGTCTTCATCAAGGACCCTGCAGAAGCTCGCTACTGCTCTGATCTAAACGAAATATTTCATGACGATACTATTATTCGGTTGCTCAGGTAGAAGAACTACATGACGAACATATGAATGGAGTGTTATTCTTGTTTGCTGGATTGGAATTATGATTTTCTCTGTTTAGGTGTGGCAAACTTTTTTTTTTTTGAATGATTTGTTAGTTGAATTGAATATCTTTTCCGATCTGAAAGTTTGGTTAAGCTTTATTAGTTTGATTATCAATTCTACTATGGTTTTGTTTGTTGAACATGACTTTTCCTTCATGAGACTATTTATTTGGATGTGTTTATTTTAAATTTTTTAAATTATTCTAATCTAGTTGAACCGCTAAAAATATAATCAAAATTTTTTTTCCTTGACTAAACTGGTTTTTACTATTGTCAACACTAGAAGTCTTAAGACAAAAGAAACAAGCTAAGCTTTTATTTTTATCAACTTTTACTTGCATTGTGATGCATGATGAAAAGATCCGTGAATCTTCGTACAATGAGAATTAAAATTTACTATCTTGTAACTACTAATGAGCTTTGATGGTGAACTTGACGGCAAATGCTTATTAAGAAATCACATTAATCCTTGAATTAAGATTTGTTGTTCATTGGTTGAAACCTTTGACCAAAATCAGCAGTAACTCAAAAAAAATAAAAAATAAAAAAAATTTATGGTTGCTGAAAATTGCTTCCAAATAACCGATTCCAAAGTTGCATTATTTCTAGGAACTGAAAAGAGAACAAAAAAACGCGGGAAAATGCTCGTCTTTTTAACTGAATTGATGGAATAGGCATATGAATCTTTTTCCTCGCCAAAAACCCTAACAACTTGGACACTTGATTCTGTTGTAAATGAAGTGTAGGTTTGCAAGTTGAGCTGGAAAGAAGCATCTCAAAACTCTTGTTCTATTTTTCTTTTACTTTAAAATATGATTATGTCTTTTAATTATATATAATAGTAAAATAATATTTCTTAGATTATGAATGCAGTTGAAGTTTTACATTTACTTCTTTATGTTTTATAGCTGTACAATATTTTCTTTGTTGCATTATCTTTCACTGATCTATCATTAGATTCGGTTCTTTGAATACTAACTGCTATGTTTAAATGATTCTAAAAAGCTTATATTGCTAATCGCCTTTTCTTCATGCGTTGGTGGTCGATAGAAAGAGTGTAATAGGTCGTACAATGTATACACACAATATTACACTTTACTACGAGATTTAACATGTGAATTCCACCTTGAAATTTATCAATTTACTAATTCAGTTTTTTTGCTTTAAGAGTGAGCTGTATTGGCTCATTAAATTCTATTTTTCTGCATGTAAATACATAAATATAAGCATATAATCATCTTGATTATAAGTCAAGGAAAAATGGATTGTTAAAAATCAATTCTCAGAAATGGTAGAGTAAATGCTATAGCCTATAGTGCATTTAGCTTGTTGATAAAAAGATTGCATTTTTACCTTCAATTTTCTTTTCTTTTCTTTTCTTTTTTTCTAATTTGATAGTTTAGTAAAGCTTTACTCTGAAACTACGAAGCTATACAAGCTTAAACAGGTAACTATTAACGAAATCTCAAAACAAAATTAAACTCACCATTATCATGCCACTCACCAACAGGATACACATATAAGAGGAATCTCGATAAAAAAAACCTCTAAGAAACATAAAGAGAAAAAAGCGTACTCCTTTTATATGAACTAAGGCGATTAAAAAAATAGTAGATATTACAATAAAAATTTTATAATTCTCTTCATGTAAATATACTTATTTTGTATTGAATTACAGAGTTTCACTTTGATATGTTATAAAAGTGTTACCTTTATTTAAAGTGTGACTAAATAAATAAATTACACTTTTAACACAAGTATCTTTATAAAAAGATATTTTTAGCATCTTCATTTGAGTAAGTGTTTTAAAAAATACATCACACATAAAACCAAACAAACACCATTATATCCAAGATCCAACCTCACAACATCCAAATAGAACGGCTCTCCGGTTTACTCTCGCATATAGGGGTGTTCATGGATCGGATCCGATCCGCATATCAGCGGTATTTATCCGAATTCGATCTAAAAATTGCGGATATGGATCCAATTCACAAGGCTATCGGATCGGATTGCGATTTTGTGTAGATATTCGTATATTCGATCCGCATATCCGCAAAAATAAAGAAATAAATAAAAAAATATTCTTTTATATTTTATTTCAACTAATAATTATCATATATGCTATATTATTTTAATTTATTATTTAAGAAATGTATGTTTAATATTATTTTAAGAGTAAACATATTTAAAAGAATAAAAAATTAAATTTTATTGATATTTTTTTAATAAAAATAAGCTTTTAAAAATATTTTTGTGAATCCGATATCCAATCCGATCCGCACATTTGCGAATTGGATCGGACCGGATCCAAGCTTTAAAATTGCGGATATTGGATCTGATCCGATCCGCGTTCACCCCTGGTCGCATATCCCATCTAAGAATATCTCTCTTCAATCCTTCACATCCGTAACATCTTGGGCTTGTAAGCGACAACACTATTTTGGTGGCGAATCCACTATGTGCACTTGCCCTGTCTGCTTCTTTGAAATCACAAAATTGTTTTTGATGAGCTTTCTATCTATTTTCTTCATCATCATAATAACAATATCTTTAAAACCAAAAAGTTATTCTTGATCAGATTGCTATAAGTCAGTTACTAAGGATTTGTATTTTACATTCTTACATCAACCTGCTACACTTAAACTAATATGTAAAAGAAACTATCAATCCAAGACAGATAGATCAGACTAGAGTAACTAGCAATATTTCAGAATATGCATAATGCAAACTCAAAACAGAACTGAATAGGAGTAAAGCAACAATAAATCGCTACTAAAGAATGATATACAACAACTAATTAAAAAATTTCACTTGGTCTTAATGACTATATTGGTGATTATAATAAAAATACTAAAATGTAACATTTTACCATATTAAAAAACAAATTATGTTTACTACATCACATCAAAATGTCATAAAGAAGCTATAGGTATGCTGTATGCTAATTATTTTTTATATGATGGATGAAGCAAGTTAACGGTAGTTTCTTATTTGGTGGTATAGGACATGACAATAATTAGATAATAGATACAAATAAAGTAACCTTTTGAAACAAAGAGCAAAGTCTGTCCTAAACAATAAAAATGAGAGAAAATGCTTTGATTAACCCAATGTGGCCAAATGAAATTTGCAATTAAATGAAAACAGTGAACTAAGCCAGTGAGAGAGGAAGAAGACGTGCTGTTCTGCCCAGAGCTGCCGCGCGAAGGATCGTCGCCGTCACCCTGTGTCGCCGTCAACCCCAGCCACCATCGCCGCTGTTCGTGACTCTGCTTCGATGCGCGTGGAGAGATAAGGGGTCGCCAGGTGGTTCCGCCGTCATTGGAATTTGCGGTTGAGGAATTTGTGGCATTTTTGCGATAGAGTTGAGTTTTCGAGGTTGCATGTAACGATTAGAGTTGCTGTGGTTGTCTTGGGAGTGGAATGAAGCTGTGGTGGTTGCAGCTGCCACAGTTGCGCGCCAAGGAAAAGGATTTTTGACCCGCTGTATAGCTGTTGGTCTAATTTTGGAAATGATTTTAAAAGAGTTTGAGAAATGTTTTGGATGGGATTCTTGAAGGGTGGCAACGTTCAAATTTTAAAGGAGATGTTGCCGAAATTTTTAAAAAAATTGAAAGTTTCGTTTTAAGTGGTTATTTAGAAAGATTTGGATTTTAAGGATTACATGATTTGATTTTGAGTTATTAAGAAAATAATTACGTTTTGAGTTTGTTTTATTCAGAAAAGAATGAATTATATTTTGATATAAATTATTGATGAACGTAATGGGAGGTGTGATATTAACTATTAAGGAACGAAGGATGATGAGGATTGATTTTAAAGTCTGATTGTTGAATGATATTGAAAATGGATTTGAAAATGAATTTGAATTTGATTGAGATATATGTGACCGGTTAAGAGGCGGTGGCATTATCCACTTGCTCCGGGTAAAGATTGTTGTGCGTGGGGATCGTGGTGGTTTACCGCCCACGAGTTTGTTGTTTTCCAATTGAAAACGTCTGTGGGGATCGTGGTGGTGTACCACTCACCAGATGGGGATTGTGGTTCTGTACTGCTCACCTGTTTTCAAGAGGACAATGTCCGAGTTAGCTACTGGACATGTCGGGTTGGCTGTAGGACAAACATTCATCATATGCATTTGCATGCTTTATTTGGGTTTGAATTTGTCTTGATTTGCCTAACTGCTTAATTGTTATTAACTGCTATCTAAGCTACTTGTTGTATCTGCTATCTATACCCGTGTTTTCCTTATCTGTTTTGCCTGTATTTGTTCTGGTGTGGTACTTTTGAGATTGAGTATTGGTGCTGAATTGATGATAGTGTTGATTAATTGCGTGATTGGTTTTTGATTGAGATTTAGTTAAGTATGAAAAATCAAGCTAGTTTAGCATAAACTTAATGAACATATGCTTGAAACAGGTTAGTCATTCATACAGTTTAAGAAACTTTTAAGATCTTCTTCTAAGAAAAGAAAGGCTTTGGATTTTGGATAATTAACTTATTTCTTTAAAAAAATTTTGGATTTTTGCAAGTTAATAGTTGATTTTCAAAAGTTTCATATGACAAACAATGAGCACTGTACTTGAAAACAATTTTCTTTTTAAATATATTCTTATGATAATTCTGAAAACCCGTGGTAAGAGTGTAAGACCATGTGATTAGGTTGTCACTCCCTACAATTTTATCTTTTTAGGACGGGCGAATAAGCTTGCAGAATTTTTGTTAAGTACTTAGATATGTTGTTTCTATTTGTATTCATATGTAATAGATTTTTCTCGCCTTTATTACTAAATTCTTGTAAGAGGGATATGATTTGTGACTGTAATGACATATATATAAAATATTTGTAAGTTGCTTGAGTAAGAAATTCTGTATATATGTATATGCTTGTTTGTTTTCATGAAAAAGCATTTCCGTATTTTTAAAGAAAACAGCGATACGGTTTCGAGTCAAATGTTCCTATTTTATTATTATGTATACGAAAATCGTGTAATACTTCTCGTTATCAGAGTGACGCAATCGGAAGTGTGACATTCTGATAATAAGAGTGTTATGACAAAATATTTGGATGAAATTGTCAATTTTTATATATTCTCTACAATATTAGTTTTTAAATGTAATAAATTTTTTTATGATGTAGGTTTTCAATTGTGTATTTAGGGCTCAAATATGTGCACATAAAATATAAAAATTTAACTATCTTGAGTATATACTTTTACAACTTTTAAAATTGTTACAAATTCTATATTGTAAACTATGTTGTGGACACTAATATCAGTCTTGTGTCTCTTACTATTTTTTCTAGACCTCTATCTAAGTATCATAATAGAGAAGATTATTTAATTTGCTTGCTTCTATATTTTATTTTATTTGGCTGTTTAATGACTAAAGATGAGATAGTGAATGTACAAGTAAAATCATTTATGTAAAACTTAAAGATATTTTATTTTATCAATTACATACACAAAATATACACTTTTTTTTTTTAATCATGCTGTTAACGCGGTTGGTTTTAATTTGTTCTCTAGTAAATTATGGCTGACTTAGACAAAAATAAATTAATACTTAATTACCTTGTATACCAAACCACAAAAATTTAAAATGAAAAATGTAACAGTTTTTTATTACAAAATATACTAAAACAAAAGTCTTTTAAAAAAACAAAAAAAAAAGAGAGAAAATAAACTATGGTTGTTCAGGAATTGGTTAAAAAAAAATATTTATTCGAATATTTTTATTTGATTAATTTATTATAGTATAAATATTTTGATGTTAATTGCACAGTATTTTCTTTGTAAAAGATAAAAGTAGAAAATATTGAATAAATAATTAGAATGTGAGAGTGAAAAATATATTGAATTAAAAAGTTTAATTTTGAGTGATTTGTTAATGAATTAAATAAAAATACTAAATAAATTTAACTTTACTATTTTATACCCTTTTTAAAATAAATCCTTAAAAATAGGATTTATATATTTTATTTTTGTAAAATTTAGAACAATATAACTAAATATTCTTTAAATATTATTACTTATTCAATTTTTTTTAAACATTAATTTAAAAAACTAAAACAAAGACAGTTAAATATATTTATTATTTTTTAATTTAAAAAATATAAAAAAACAAAATAAATAAATTAAAATTTAAAATTTAAATCTTCTTAACCTAAGACATCATAAATAAAATTCTAAATATTCTTTTAAACACAGATTTCAACTAGTTACGCCACTTGTGTGATAACTAAAGAAAACCTTTCTTCTACTAAAAATTAAAAATTGGTATATGAATTCCGAAAAGCTCAGCAATCCAAGCATGGATAAGAAGAACAAGCTGAAGCACACGGTGAACAAAGCAAAAGAGGAATCAAACATGGAAAAGAAGAATCAGAATGGCAAGAGCAAGAGCATTCACGACATCCTCCCTCTTGACCTGATTCACATAATCCTTCTGCGGGTGCCGATCAGACATCTCGCTCGCCTCAGGTGCGTTTCCAAGCTGTGGTGCTCTCTAATTTCTGATCCTGACTTTGCGGAATTGCATTTTCACCACTCTCCAGCTGCCACCAACGCATGCATCTTCATGAAAAACGAGACTATGGCTGACTTGGTTTACTTAGACGGCAATGATGCATCACAAAAAGAGGTGTGTCCCCCTTTCCAAAAGAAACCACCTTCTTATTTTTTGGTACTAGGATCCTGCAGAGGCTTTATTCTCTTCCATGAACACCCACATTTTCTTGTGGTATGGAACCCACTCACTGGATCCAACAAAAGAATATCCTACTCTCATATTGTTCATCCTGGTAAGCTCCATGTCTATGGCAGGATTGCCTACAATGTGTATCTGCATGGATTTGGTTATGATGCATCACAGGATGATTACTTAATTCTTGTAGCTTGGTGCGATTGCAAAAGACAATATCATTTGGATTGCTTTTCCTTGAAAACCAATTCATGGATTAATCTTGATGCTGCAGTCCCCAAACTCTTGGGTTTTCATTACTGGCATTCTGGTGGGTTGTTCTTTAATGACGCTGTTCATTGGGTGCCTTTCGATCTTAAAGATTACAGGGATGCTATTGTTATCTTTGATCTCAAGGAAATGACTTTTTCAACTATATCTGCGCCGGAACAACTGTCAAGCTCCTCTCCAAGTGTTGCCCTACTCGGAGGCTGCCTAGCCTTGTCTTCTCCCAATGATGATTGCCGTAACACTGACATATGGGTGATGAAAGAATATAAAGTGCACTCATCTTGGACTCTCTATCAGATTCCTTGCAAGGGCTTCCGGCCTCTGTGCTTATCTAGTAATAGGGATATTATTGGAAGAGGCTATACTTCGTGTGGTAAAACAGGGTACTTCATATATAATGTCAGAGGAGACTTGCTCAAGCATTTTAAAGATCTGTGTTGTCAGCTTCCCAAATATGAACCCATTATTGTGTATACAGAGAGTCTCTTGCCACTCCCTAGTGATATTAAGGATAAGGATAACAAGAAGAAGATGAAGAAGGAAATCCGTATGTAACCATTTTCCTATGCTTTGCACGACCTGTTAGTTTTCATTGCATTTTGTATCAAGTTCCAATCAAATGTGACTTTTGTTTCTGGATGCTGAAATTTGAATTTATCAATGCTTGGGAATCATTGATCACTGTCTTGCTTCCTGTAGTCCGGGCTTGTGGTGCAGTTTTGAAGTTTAGATTATTTTCGTGTCTAAAACTGTCTTTTACCTGAGCTTTTTTTTGTGCAGGCCATCAAGTTCACCATGAATAATTTGAACAACCTGGTGTTGCTAAAGGTTAGCATCAGACAAAGAAAGAGAATTAGGAGCCAACATACAAGTGAACAGCTTGACACATGGGGAAGAAGAACATTTGAAAAGTGCAAATGAAGTTTAGTTGGTTATGCAAAACTTCAGATGTTTTATTTCTTAGTTGGTTATGTAAAACTTTAGATGCTTTATTTTGCAGATTGCATAATGTACTTTTCTTTTATCATGTCAAAACCTTATGAATCCAATCCTAGAAGTTTTAATTGTAGATTCTTTTGGGGATAATACGTTTCTCCTGCAAACTTGAGATGCTAGGTGTGGAGTCTAGTGAATTTGTCAAATGAATCTCTTGTAAAATTTCTCCTCAGCACTCACCCCTTCATTCATCTTCATCAAGGACCCTGCAGAAGCTCGCTACTGCTCTGATCTAAACGAAATATTTCATGACGATACTATGATGAAAGTGACCTTTATTGATTTCATTGTCCCAATGAAGAACAAGAGGGAGAAGAATATGGACCAATCTCGTGAATGTGATACTAGGAGGGTGCCTAGCCTTGTATTTCATAAACTACAGTTTTGGTGATAATAGAACTCAGATATGGAAATGTGAATTCATCTTGGACTCTACTCTATCACATTCCTTAATCCATATGATGTTTCTTAAGTATCCAATCATTTTCTCAGGAAAACTTAACAACATGAAAATCAATCCACTGCTTATGAAAAATTTAAGTTATCTAACATTCAATTTGATTGGTTTAAAACCATAGATTATTAATTCTTATTGTTATGAAAATTCTTACATTAAACTAACTGCTTCATTAAGGATATATAGTAGAGGTGTTACTGAAACTACTTAAACACGTTTTAAAAGGATAGGTCCTATTCTGCTATTCTTTGCACTACACTATTCCTCGTTGGTTTTATTACGTTGTGATCAATGTAAAAGTACTGAGCAAGATGCATTGTGCATCAAGTTGCATTCAGATGTGAGTTTTGACTATTCATGGCGAAACTTGAAGTATCAAATGCTAGGGTAATCATTAATAGTTGTCTTGCTTCCTACAATCTAGTATTGTGGTGAGGTATGCTTCGTTATTGTGCTGAGTGCTATACATAAATATACTTTTTCTTATTGATTGTATACTTTCAGTTAAGATGTTAGCTTTGGCAATACCTTAAATAATTTTTGGTTGATGTGTATCCTTTGTAATATTATTAGGTACATCACAATGAAATAAGACTCATAAGATTTATCTTACTGTCATACAAATAATCAACATGTGACTGAAAATCTGTTGATGGCCAATGAATTGCTAGTTGCTACCCATAGAAGGCAAAATTGAGGATTAGTGAACTCTATTTAAGAATTTGTCGCTAGCTAACAGGTTGTTACATGTACAAACGGAATTCGAATCTTGGCCATTTGCTTAAACGAACTAGTGAGCTAACCACCAAATCATTCCAACTTTATTCAAAAGCTAAATGCATAAAGGTGCATGGTTAATGTTTGGGCATCCGGGAATTTATGAGGCCAAAATCCTAGCTATATATGTATGTGATGAGTTTGGAAAACTCTAAACCAAATTGATGATGATTAAACATTATTAACAGCAAAATTATTAAGCTAATTTTGATTAATGGGCTGATTAAAATAATTTTGTTGTGCAGATTTTGTTGGGCCGAAACAAAAGAAAATTAACAAAACCCAACTGTTGCATTATTAATTCAGCTTTGTGTTTAAAAGCTAGTTATATTTGGGCCAGAATAAATGTTAATGTTGCAAGCCCAAACAAATGCTTTCTTGTTTGCTTCCTATGCTTGATCCGCTACACAACTTATCAGGAAAGCAAATGCTTACTAATTGGGCCAGCTTTTAATTTCAACACTACAAGCCCAAGTCTCACAAATGATGAATGTTTCCATTCTTGGTCCGAAACAAAAGGAAAAATGAAAGCTAAGTGCTTCCAACGGAACCAAGGTGTTAACCATGTGATGGATTTCAAAATCTATTACATTGTTAATTAATGCATGGGGAACATGAGAGAGAAAAATTCAGCTGATGTGATTGATGGTTATTATGACTTACACACCACTCAATAGGGAAGTAAAAGCAAGCTATGCCTACTTAATTTGATCAACCACTTTGTATTGCTTTTCTTTCAGATTCTTTATTTCTCTCTCATCTCTTTCTTCTTTTCTCTTTGGTCTTTGTCCAGTAAACCATGGACGCCGTGCTCTTCAACGAAGAAAAGGAAAGAGTAGCATGCATCAAGACCATCAAGCTAATGATGGCAAGAAAACATACCAAAAGAAAGATGAGCTGTGGCTAAGATGCTTACCAAATGTGGTTAGATTTGGTGAAGCTATCTTGAGCCTTTCATGCTCAAAAATGGAAGAAGAAGATTCGGCCAGCTAGAGGAGATTCTTGAAGCATGGCTTGTCTTTGATTCTGCTCAACCACCACAGGGAGTAGCTAGAGTGGCGAAGTGATGGTTGAAGGCAGGGATTGAAGCAGATGAAGTCATCATCATCATGAGGCATCAAGGGCCAGAAATCCATCTTGGAGAGCAAGCCAAGGATGGAGAGCCCGGATTGATGAAGGGTGATGATCAAGAAAGGACTAGAGGTAATTGCATGTTGGTTAATGCATGGTTATCTCTTCTCTCTCTGAGTGGCCGAACCGGTTCTGTTTGTTGAAGGAGGAAGAAAGTTGGTTCGGTTTTGGCTTCAAGTGTGGAGGCTTTTCTCTTCTTTAAAAAGGGGGAACAACCACTGTTTGAAGTAAGGAGAAAATTTGAGAGTGCAAGGCACAGAGTTCTCAGAGCTACCTGAGCTAACAGATTTCTCTTCTCCTTCAATGTATTCTGTTTAGTATTTTTCTGTTTAATTTTGTCATGTCTTGAGTCTCATGGTAAAAAGGCAAACAGTGAGGTTTGTAATGAAAAAGCCATAGAGCGGAAAAAGGCAGAGAGTGCAAAATTGAAAGAAAAAGCCATAGATGTCTTAGAGGTCCTTTGTTCATCTATGTTGTGTATCATGATTCTGCGGGAATCCCCTTGTAAGTTGGGTTAGCACTTTACAAGTTGTAATCAGATTGATTATAGTGAAATTCCATCATGTTTGTGATGGAGACTGGATGTAGGCTGCACTGCACTTAGCAGCCGAACCAGGATATATCTGGGTGCAAGTTCTTTCTCTTTCTACTCCATTTCTGTTTTCTACCACACACGAGCAAAAGCCAGAATTATCTCGTGCCAAGTGACGAGACAAAACAAAAAGTCTCGTGGCAAGGGACGAGACAAAACAAAGTTGCTCGTGTCAAGTGACGAGCAAAAACAGAAAAGTCTTCTCTGAAGTTCAGCAAGTGCCAGCATTTAAAAAGAGGGCTAAGATTCAACCCCCCTTCTCTTAGCCACTGAAACCATCAATTGGTATCAGAGCTTGGTCTCAAAGAGATCAAGCTTTGCAGCTTGGAGTAAAGATCCTCATGGCAGAAAACAGTGGCACAAATGTGTTATCATACAATCTGGCTGAAGGTCAATCAAGCAACAGACCTCCCCTCTTCAATGGGAAAAATTATACCTATTGGAAGGAGAGGATGAAGATATTTGTACAAGCCGTGGATTACAGACTTTGGAAGATCATCTTGGAGGGTCCTAAATTTCCAACCACCACAAATGCTCAAGGTGTAGTCTCTCTTAAACCAGAAGCAAGCTGGACCGAGGAAGATAGGAAGACGGTGGAGTTAAATGCCAAGGCAACCAATCTGCTCAACTGTGCTATCAGCTTTGAGGAGTACCGACGAGTATCACGATGCACAACGGCAAAGGAAATCTGGGACAAGTTGCAAATCACTCATGAAGGAACTACCATAGTAAAGAAGACTCGGACAGACATGTTGAACAGGGAATATGAAATGTTTACAATGAAGGAAGGAGAGTCCATTGATGAACTGTTCGAACGGTTCAATGTCATCACTGTTGGCTTAGATGCTCTTGGAATCACACATTCAGAATCTGTGCTAGTGAGAAGAGTGTTGAGATGTCTCACAAAAGAGTGGGAAACAAAAGCCTTAATTATTTCTGAGAGTAGTAACTTAGATTCTATGACACTTGATGATTTGAGAGGAAACTTACTTGCCTTTGAAAACTCCTATTTGAAAAAAGATTCAAAAAAGAAAGGAATTGCTTTTTCTTCTGTGACTAACCCTCTGGATAATGAATCCAGTGATAACTCTTCTGAAAATGAGTTTGTGCTGTTTGCAAAAAAATTCAGGAAAATGGCAAAGCTCAAAAGCAAAGGCAGCAGCTCCAGGAGGACAAAGAAAGATCTTAGCAAGGTAACCTGTTTCAATTGCAAGGAAATGGGTCATTTCAAATCTGATTGTCCCAAGTTAAAAAAAGAAGAGAAGCCGAAAAGGGTGAAGAAGAAGGGACTGATGGCCACATGGGAAGATTTGGAAAATGATTTAGATGATGATGATGAAGAGTCTGAGACTAAATCACAGCACTGTCTCATGGCAAATGAGATAGATCAGGTATCATTTCAAAACTCTAATACTGAAGACCTTCATCTCATGATAGATCACCTTTCTGAAAAAATAAGATGTTTTCTAAATGAGAACCAAGATCTTGAACAGCAAAATTTCATTCTTAAAGCTGAAAATGATTTTCTCAAAGAAAAACTAAGAGAGGCCGAAACTGCTTGTGATCTTGTGGAAGAAAACAAGCTGTTAAAAGCCCAAGTTAGAAGCTGTGAAAGTGATCATTCTGTTCTTGCATATGTGAACTGTTTTAAGCAAAATGAAGAGTTGCACAAAGAGGTTAAGAGACTTAAAGATGACCTAGCCAAGTTCACCCAAAGTTCTGAAAATTTGAACCAAATTTTGGCTAGTCAAAAACCTCTTTATGATAAAGCTGGGTTGGGATTTTATACATCTGAAAAATCACATTTTGAAAATATTGCCTCATCTTCAAATAATGTAACATATCAAGATCCAACTCACTTTAACAAAACTACAACTCCTAGATTTTGTAGAATGTGCAACCGAAGTGGTCATTTTCCAGTTCAATGCTTTTTTGGTGAAAGAATGATTGGTGACAAAGTTTACAAAGTTGTTTTTGATTACAATGATTTGGGACACAAGAGGTGGTTTAACGTGAAAGGATCCAAGAAAATTTGGATACCTAAGGTCACTTGAGTTTATTTTGCAGGTCTGCCTAGCATCTAAGAAAAAGGAAAATATGTGGTACATGGATAGCGGATGCTCTAGGCATATGACCGGAAAGACAACCTTCTTCATAAAGCTTGATGAATATGATGGAGGACTTGTTACCTTTGGTGATGATGCCAAAGGGAAAATAGTGGCTGTTGGGAAAGTTGGTAAAAACTTTTCTTCTTGTATAAATGATGTGCTTCTTGTAAATGGTTTGAAACATAACTTACTTAGTGTTAGTCAACTGTGTGATTTAGGTTTTGATGTTATCTTTAAGAAGTTTGTTTGTTTGGTTGTTTGTGAGAAAACTGGGGATGTTTTATTTGAAGCTAAAAGATGCAATAATGTGTATGGATTAACTCTTGAGGATTTAAAGGAACAAAATGTAACATGTTTCACCTCTCTTGAATCTGAAAAATGGCTTTGGCATAGAAAGTTGGGACATGCTAGCATGTACCAAATTTCTAAGCTAGTCAAAAAGAATTTGGTTAGAGGAATTCCAAACATCAAGTTTGATAAGGACCTTACTTGTGAAGCTTGCCAATTGGGCAAACAAGTAAAATCCTCTTTTAAATTAAAAGATGGAATCTCAACCAAAAGGCCATTGGAAATGTTACATATTGATCTTTTTGGTCCTACTAGAACTCAAAGTTTGGGAGGTAAACATTATGGTCTTGTTGTGGTTGATGATTACTCTAGATTTGGTTGGGTACTTTTCCTTGCTCATAAGAATGATGCGTTTTATGCTTTTTCCACCCTTTGTAAGAAAATTCAAAATGAAAAGGATTTGAAAATTGCCCATTTGAGAAGTGATCATGGAAGAGAATTTGAAAATCAAGATTTTGAAAAATTCTGTGATGACTTAGGGATTTCTCACAATTTTTCATGCCCTAGAACACCCCAACAAAATGGGGTGGTTGAAAGAAGGAATCGAAGCCTTCAAGAAATGACTAGGGCCATGCTATGTGAGAATGAAATTCCTAAATTTTTGTGGGCTGAAGCTGTGAACACAGCATGTTATATTTTGAATAGAACAATCATTAGAAAAGGGTTAAAGAAAACTCCTTATGAGCTATGGAAAGGAACCCCTCCCAATCTTAAGTACTTTCATGTTTTTGGATGCAAATGCTTTGTACTTAACAATAAGGAAAACCTTGGAAAATTTGATCCAAAATCCTATGAAGGAATGTTTGTTGGATATTCCACTACAAGCAAGGCTTATAGAGTTTATCTCAAAGAGCATAGGATAATAGAGGAATCCATACATGTTACTTTCTGTGATTCTAACTTAATTCCCAGTACTGTGATAGATAATGATTCAGATGGAGAAGGAGCTGGAACAAGCAAAGAAAATCCCAAATCTGTCCAGAATGAAGAATCTGCCAGTCCAGTTTTGTCTCGTCAGATTGAAGGAGAAACTTCCGATTTGTCTCCTGAGCAGGGACGAGAAACTGAAACAGTGAGGCCACCAGAAGTTCATCAAAGCTCAACACCTGTTCGAAAGCCTAGAGAATGGAAGTCTATGAAGGGTTATCCTCATGACTTCATCATTGGTGACCCCTCTCAAGGAGTAACAACAAGATCATCCACCAAAAGGCCAACCGAACCTAGCAATCTTGCTCTCTTGTCACAAATAGAACCCAACAATGTCAAACAAGCTCTTGAGGATCCATCATGGGTCAAAGCAATGCAAGAGGAGCTTGCTCAATTTGACAAGAATAAGGTTTGGACACTAGTACCTCATCCGGACGGTAAAAAGGTGACGGGTACTAAGTGGGTTTTTAAGAATAAGCTTGGTGAGGATGGACAAGTTGTTCGTAACAAGGCTAGATTAGTGGCCCAAGGTTACGATCAAGAAGAGGGTATTGATTTTGATGAGTCTTTTGCTCCGGTAGCTAGAATGGAAGCAATTAGGTTGCTTCTTGCCTATGCTGCCCATAAGGGTTTCAAAATGTTTCAAATGGATGTTAAATGTGCCTTCCTTAATGGTTTTATTGATAGGGAAGTGTATGTGGCTCAACCCCCCGGTTTTGAACATAAAGAATTTCCAAATCATGTTTTTAAATTAACTAAGGCTCTTTATGGTCTTAGACAAGCTCCAAGAGCTTGGTATGAGAGGCTTAGTGCCTTTTTGTTGGAAAATCATTTTCAAAGGGGAACCACCGACACTACCTTATTTATTAAGACATCTAATGATGATATCCTTCTTGTTCAAGTTTATGTTGATGACATTGTATTTGGTTCGGCCAATGTTTCCTTGTGTGAAGAGTTTGGAAAACTCATGACTAGTGAGTTTGAGATGAGTTTAATGGGAGAGCTTACTTTCTTTCTTGGACTCCAAATTAAGCAAACTTCTAGTGGTATTTTTATTCACCAAGGAAAGTATGCAAAAGAACTTATTAAAAAGTTTGGCCTAGAAATTTCCAAATCAATGGGCACTCCTATGCATCCCAATACTAAACTTGAAAAGGATGATGATGGCCAAGATGTGGATGAAACAAGGTATAGAGGAATGATAGGTTCACTGATGTACCTTACCTCCTCTAGACCGGATATAGTCCAAAGTGTGGGTGTATGTTCAAGGTTTCAATCACATCCAAAAGAATCCCACCTTACGGCTGTTAAACGCATCATTAGATACATTAAGGGAACTTGTAATTATGGATTATGGTATCCTAAATCTGATGACTTTTGTGCAGTAGGGTTTTGTGATGCAGATTATGCGGGAGACCGGGTGGATAGGAGGAGCACCTCCGGCATGTGTTGCTTCCTTGGAAGCTCACTCAACATGTGGTCAAGCAAGAAACAAGCCACAGTGGCTCTATCCACTGCTGAAGCCGAATATGTTTCCGCATCTGCTTGTTGCTCACAATTAATTTGGTTAAAAACACAATTGGAAGATTACAAATTAAAAATCAATAGTATACCCTTATTTTGTGATAATATGAGTGCTATAAACATTTCAAAAAACCCTGTTCTGCACTCAAGAACTAAGCACATTGAGATAAAATATCACTTTATTAGGGAACATGTGCAAAAGGGTACTATTGATATTCAATTTGTAAAATCTGAAGACCAAATTGCTGATATTTTTACAAAACCTCTCTGTGAAGACAGATTCTGTTCATTGAGAAAAAGTTTGGGAATGTTTGATTTGAGTTTTATTGAAAATCTGTGAATTTGTGACTCTGTTCTGTCTTGCTCGTAGGTTTGGACGAGATAAAAATAAATGGCACAATGGAAGAGCTGTGGTCTAGGGGGAGGGAACGCAGAATTTAAATTTTATGGGCCCCACCAAATTTCCATAACCCTACCCTAACAGCTTTGGTAGTTATCTCTCTATGTACTTAAGAATCTTCTTTCTTGTGTCATAATATCTTCTTGGAAGAGGTTATTGTCAAATCAAATCCTTCTCTCCATCTAATCCCTTGATTTAAGGTAACCACTTTTCAGTTTTTGATTTCAAAAGTTAAAAGGGAAATAATCTTTTTGGGCAATAACCGCCCATAATGGTCATTAACCGCCCACTAATGATCATTATTTCCATCACTCTCTCTCTCTCCAAGCCACATTTAATGCGTCACCCACCTTGCTTCTCTCCCACTCCATTCGGTTATCAACCACACCCTTTCATATTCTCATTTCTCCATTACTATGAAAAAGAAAACCGCGCCAAGAAAAAGTGAGAGAATTCTTCTATCTCGGAAACCATCAACACCTCAAACCCACACTCATATACACATTCATTCAACCTCATCATCATCTCCTTCACCACCATCCAAACAAACAACCACCATGAGAAAGAAGGTGATTGCTCACAAGAGCTCAGGCCGAGGAAAGAACAAACAACCCGCAGTTGAAGAAGAAGAGCAAGAATCTCACACTTCTCCTACTCCTTCACCTCCTCCATCATCACCGAAGAAGACTACCCCCGGAAAAAGCTCAAAGAAAAATCAAGGGTTTGCACTAAATGACACAACCGAACCTCAGAACTTGGAATCCATGGAATTCCGAGACAAGTATGTCAAGTCTCACTCTCATTTTGATCCAAGCAGATTCAACTCATGCACCTCTTATGAGTTTCACAAAGAGGTTGTGGAGAAACGTCACTTGTGCACTACATATCTTGTTAGTCTCGACAATCTCAAGAACACCAACATTCCCTCTCTGTTTGAACTTCTCAACTGGAAACCTCTGCTCCTTATCAAAAAGCCAGTGTACCCAGGTCTTGTTCGAGAATTCTATGCTAATATGCGACTCATTGATGGAACTCTTCATTCCTATGTCAAAAGGGTTCAAATAGCCCTTGATGCTGAGACAATTGGAGCAGCCCTGGGCTTCAAGGATGAAGGTCCACGTGCATATATGCGGAAAAATGGGACACACAAGTTGGTGTTTCACACAATACCGTTCTCCAACACATTTGCAAGAATCTCTCTGGATTGCATGGCACCATTCCAACCCACAAATCCCTTGGACCGATCAACTCCTTGCTTCACAGGATCATCACTCATATTCTGACACCCCAAAGCGGCTCACATAACCGAGTAACATTTTCTGACTGTCTCATATTGTTTGCTTTGGTTACTTCTACTCCTATCTCTTTTGGTTATATTATGATTAGACACATGTGGGATTCTGTTAGAAGCACCATAAAGGCTAACCTGCCTTATGGTATGTTTTTAACTGGAATATTTGAGTACTTTAAAGTTGATTTGTTGAATGAGAAGGTAGAAAACGATGTGTCTACAATCCGAGGTGGAGGAGTGACTAAAGAAACCAAAGGGAGAAAATCGGACAGTGAGCATGAGGGAAGGCCAGAATCTTCCAAAACCATCAGGTCCTTTCAACAGATCTTGGGAGAATTCTCAAACATGGCTGACATGATGTTTCGGTCTCATAAAGAAGCCCGGAAGCAGGCTTATGAGAATGAGAAAGCTTGGAAAAACTGCAAAGAAAGGGTCAACTTGATGCTGGAACATCTTCACAAGGATTTGGGAGAAGAGAGTGAAGGAGGCGCTGAAGAAGAGGACATGCAATTCTCTGATAATTAGTGATTTTTTTTCTGTTTGATATTGGCTCCATTAGGCTCAATCTTTTTTTTGTATAAGCATGACTTGATACTCACTGCTTTAGGATACTCCCTAGGATGCTTTGATACATTTCTGCTACTTTATCTTTAATATTTTGTTATGTTAATTATGGTTTCTGCAGGTGCTCCTTTGATGACAAAAGGGGGAGGAAATTTAGGTTCCAAAATTGAAAATGGAACGAAACAGGGGCTGGAAAAACAGGGGTTGAAATTTTCAGTTTTGAAGATTCATGATTACCCTTGTTTAAAGAATGCATGTTGATTGCATATGATCATTGCTGCTTGAACTGCATGTTGTAGTTTATCATGATTAGTTTATTTGGCATTTGGTTTATAATGTTTGATTTATTTTGATGCCTGGCTGATTGATTCATCATTGATAAACTTGTTGGATTGAAAATTTATTTTTGGCAGTTCCTTTAAATGTGTAAATATCAAAACTGCCGTGTTTTGTTCTTCAAATATTTTTTCATTATGTTGTTTTGCTCTTATATTCTAAAACAGGAAAATATTTGAAAAATGTTTGGATAGCTTTGTGTTGTATGAATTGTTTGAGCAGTAAATCAGTTATGATATCAAATGAGTTTTGATTATCAATTAAAACTGCTCATAAATCAAGCATTTAGCATTATAAAATTTGCTAAATAACATTGTTACTTGAAGCTTGATTTAAATGTTACAGGTTTATGCTTCCCTTGGTAAAATAGCATATATTAAGGGGGAGCCTTGTGACATTTTGAAAGGGGGAGAAATTCAAAATCAAAGGGAGTATTCCTTACTCAATCTTTTAATTTCTTTCCATTTCAATTTTAATAATGTTTGTCATCAAGGGGGAGATTGATGAGTTTGGAAAACTCTAAACCAAATTGATGATGATTAAACATTATTAACAGCAAAATTATTAAGCTAATTTTGATTAATGGGCTGATTAAAATAATTTTGTTGTGCAGATTTTGTTGGGCCGAAACAAAAGAAAATTAACAAAGCCCAACTGTTGCATTATTAATTCAGCTTTGTGTTTAAAAGCTAGTTATATTTTGGCCAGAATAAATGTTAATGTTGCAAGCCCAAACAAATGCTTTCTTGTTTGCTTCCTATGCTTGATCCGCTACACAACTTATCAGGAAAGCAAATGCTTACTAATTGGGCCAGCTTTTAATTTCAACACTACAAGCCCAAGTCTCACAAATGATGAATGTTTCCATTCTTGGTCCGAAACAAAAGGAAAAATGAAAGCTAAGTGCTTCCAACGGAACCAAGGTGTTAACCATGTGATGGATTTCAAAATCTATTACATTGTTAATTAATGCATGGGGAACATGAGAGAGAAAAATTCAGCTGATGTGATTGATGGTTATTATGACTTACACACCACTCAATAGGAAAGTAAAAGCAAGCTATGCCTACTTAATTTGATCAACCACTTTGTATTGCTTTTCTTTCAGATTCTTTATTTCTCTCTCATCTCTTTCTTCTTTTCTCTTTGGTCTTTGTCCAGTAAACCATGGACGCCGTGCTCTTCAACGAAGAAAAGGAAAGAGTAGCATGCATCAAGACCATCAAGCTAATGATGGCAAGAAAACATACCAAAAGAAAGATGAGCTGTGGCTAAGATGCTTACCAAATGTGGTTAGATTTGGTGAAGCTATCTTGAGCCTTTCATGCTCAAAAATGGAAGAAGAAGATTCGGCCAGCTAGAGGAGATTCTTGAAGCATGGCTTGTCTTTGATTCTGCTCAACCACCACAGGGAGTAGCTAGAGTGGCGAAGTGATGGTTGAAGGCAGGGATTGAAGCAGATGAAGTCATCATCATCATGAGGCATCAAGGGCCAGAAATCCATCTTGGAGAGCAAGCCAAGGATGGAGAGCCCGGATTGATGAAGGGTGATGATCAAGAAAGGACTAGAGGTAATTGCATGTTGGTTAATGCATGGTTATCTCTTCTCTCTCTGAGTGGCCGAACCGGTTCTGTTTGTTGAAGGAGGAAGAAAGTTGGTTCGGTTTTGGCTTCAAGTGTGGAGGCTTTTCTCTTCTTTAAAAAGGGGGAACAACCACTGTTTGAAGTAAGGAGAAAATTTGAGAGTGCAAGGCACAGAGTTCTCAGAGCTACCTGAGCTAACAGATTTCTCTTCTCCTTCAATGTATTCTGTTTAGTATTTTTCTGTTTAATTTTGTCATGTCTTGAGTCTCATGGTAAAAAGGCAAACAGTGAGGTTTGTAATGAAAAAGCCATAGAGCGGAAAAAGGCAGAGAGTGCAAAATTGAAAGAAAAAGCCATAGATGTCTTAGAGGTCCTTTGTTCATCTATGTTGTGTATCATGATTCTGCGGGAATCCCCTTGTAAGTTGGGTTAGCACTTTACAAGTTGTAATCAGATTGATTATAGTGAAATTCCATCATGTTTGTGATGGAGACTGGATGTAGGCTGCACTGCACTTAGCAGCCGAACCAGGATATATCTGGGTGCAAGTTCTTTCTCTTTCTACTCCATTTCTGTTTTCTACCACACACGAGCAAAAGCCAGAATTATCTCGTGCCAAGTGACGAGACAAAACAAAAAGTCTCGTGGCAAGGGACGAGACAAAACAAAGTTGCTCGTGTCAAGTGACGAGCAAAAACAGAAAAGTCTTCTCTGAAGTTCAGCAAGTGCCAGCATTTAAAAAGAGGGCTAAGATTCAACCCCCCCTTCTCTTAGCCACTGAAACCATCAGTATGGAATAATTCTATGTCAAATTTAACTTGAATTGAAGCCCATTTCCATTTACCATCATGAACAAGAATGAGTTTCGCTTAAAATAGTTAAAATATGATTGTAAATTTTGAAATAATCTGTGAAAATTTTATTGTTTGTAGGAAAATTGATCATTGTTTGTAGGAAAATTGATCATCATTGGCAACAACTGCCTGCGATTGGAAAGTCAGAGATTGAATACTATGCTATGTTGGCCAAAGGTTGGAGTTCACCGTTACAATGGAAGTAAGTTCTTAATCTTATACCTCCCATTTTCTGCTGTTTCTCTTAAATGTTATGATAGCTTGCATTACAAGTCCCAAATTACTTACTTTGATGTAATATTCATATAGCTTATTAGGTTATTCCAGCTTGGAACATTACTTAGTGCCATATAAGAAAAGCTGGTCTAGTCTTATACTATACACAAGTCTCAAGTAGAAAGAGCATCACATCAAATTGAATGTCCTAACTTACAACCTTACCAATATTTCACCCCTTTGATTTATGTACTTTTTCATATGACTGGTTTGTTTAGGTACACTACGCACGCTATATGTGTCGAAAATATGTTGCCCCTTCTTAGTGACTACTTAATTTGATTTGAAGAAAATGAGCTTCTCGGATATATTTGTGCTTGGACAAGTGAAATTTAGCGGTGTATTTTTATAATGATGATGCCCAAACTAAAGATATGGGTCATGAAACAGAGGAGGCTGCAACATTATCCACATTTTTTTCTAGTTTGTTTATTAATTAATCTGATAAGAAGATGAAAAAGAAAATGTAACATTGTCTCATGTTTTGCAATTAGTTCAGAGTTTGCTTGGTTACCTACTTTCACTTCACAATGAGAAATTATTTTTTTTTTAATGCACTCTGTCAAACTAACATTAAAATTTGGTTAAATTTATGATTTATTTAAGTTTGCATACAATAGGAATTAAAAGTGCTATCTTGTATGTTGTAACTACTAATGAGCTTTGATCTTTTTCGTTTCTACGCTATCCCCCAATACGACAGGCCAATGACTAATCCGTCGCGAATTGGAGCTATATTTAAGCGTCTGCTGCTGGTCAATAGGTTCCTGTATACACAAAGCAGGATTCGAATCACTAATACTTGCCTAAGTGAACGAGTGAGTTGATCACTCGACCAACCCAAATTGATTACTATTAAGTTTTGATGGTAAACTTGAATTCAGCAAATGCTTATTATGAAATCACATTAATCCTTGTATTAAGATTTGTTGTTCATTGGTTGAAACCTTTGACCAAACTCAACAATAACTCAAAAAAGAAAAAAAATTATGGTTGCTGTAAAATTGAATTGCTTCCCCATTTTTCTAAAATAACTGTTTCCAAAGTTGCTTTATTTCCAGGAACCGAAAAGAGGGGGAAAAAAACGCGGGAAAATGCTCGTCTTTTTAAACGGATTGATGGAATGGGCATATGAATCTTCTTCCTTGCCAAAAACCCTAACATTGGACCAATAGCAATGAAGCAGTCGAGCATGGAGAAGAAGAAGCTCAAGAGCTTCAACGATCTCCTTTCTCCGGAGCTGATACGAGCAATCTTACTGAGGGTTCCCATCAAACACCTTGCGTGCATCAGGTGCGTTTCCAAGCTATGGAATACTCTCATTTCCGATCCCAATTTCGCAAAATCCCATCTTGACCTCTCTCTCGCACCCTCTCATACATGCCTCTTCCTCCAAGACAATTCTCACGCTTATTCAGTTGACCTCGATGCACTGCTTCAAGATGATAATGATGGCGTTGATGCAATAGCCCTCTCTCTTCCTTTCATGAAGAAGCCACCTTCTGATTTCCATCTTCTTGGTTCCTGCAGAGGATTCGTACTCTTACACCGCGAACCACAGTTTCTTATCTTATGGAATCCACTCACTGATTCCTGCAAAAGAATCTCATACTCTCATATGGTTAATGCCGCAACAAATGGTAGAGTTTATGATCGTCTTGTTAAGGTCTTCTGCTTTCTCCATGATGCGCTTCTATATGGCTTTGGGTACGATGCGTCACAAGATGATTATGTAGTAGTTGTAGCCTATAAGGGTAAAGATGGCGAAAACCATTTTGATATGTGTTATTTGAGAAGCAATTCATGGATTAGTCTTGATGCTGCACTTCCCAAATCATCGTCCTGGGATAATTGGAAACCTAAGGGGTTGTTCTGTAACGGGGCTATTCATTGGTCTACTTATGAGTACTGTATTGACATTCTTATCTTTGATCTGAAGAAAAGAAGTTTCTCCACGATATGCGGGCAACACCTATTTAAACCCCGTCTCGTCCTGCTAGGAGGATGCCTAGCCTTCTATTTGTATGGAGAGAATACAGCAGGAGAGAATACAACTGAGGTATGGGTGATGAAAGAATATAAAGTGGAGTCGTCTTGGACTGTCTATGAGATTCCTCTTGAACTCTTTAAGCCTCTGTGCTTATCTGCTAATGGGGATATTATTGGAAGATGTTATCCTTCAGATGGTGAAGTAGGGTTCTATATATATAATGTCAGAGGAGAGCTGCTCAAACATGTTCAATATCTTTATGGTGAGCCTTCCAACCACATAAGGTCCATTGTACATGTGGACTGTCTCATGGCAGTCCCTAGCAACATCAAGAAGAAGAAGAGGAAAAAGGGTATGTAATGTGTGCTTTAGGCCATTTTGTTGCTGTTATTTGTGCTTGTGTTATGATTGATTGAAACAAAATGAGCTTAATGGATTATTAAGTTGCAACTAAACGTGAGTTTTGACCATTGATGGTGACCTTGAAGTCCATTAAACCGTGTCTAGCTTCTTATTATCACGTCTCCAATTGAGGTTCTTTAAGGTTAAGATTATTTCTTCTTTCATGTCTAATCCGGTGAGTCTTACTGGTTGGTCTTTTATGCACTCAGTCAGAATCACAAAGAGGTCAAACAAGGGAGGGAATTAGGAGCTAACATGGGAACAACTTGGACACTTGATTCTGTTGTAAATGAAGTGTAGGATTGGCAAGTTGTGCTGGAAAGAAGCTTCTCAAAACTCTTGTTCTATTCTGCTTTTGCTTTAAACTTTAAAGTATGATTTCCCTTCCAACTATGATTGGGGAAAACTCAAAAATTTGAAAATGCAATTGAGTTTGCTCTTGTTAAATTCAATGCCTTTTGAATTTGAATTATATATAATAGCCCTATATATGCAGTTGAAGTTTTACATTTGTTTCTTTATGTTTTATCACCGTGCAATATTTACTTTGTTGCATTATCTTTGACTGATCTATCATTAGATTCGGTTCTTTCAATACTGATTCCTCTGTTTAAATGATTCCAAAAAGCTTACATCATAGCTAATTGCCTTTTCTTCAATGCATTGATGGTTGGTGGAAACAATGTAATAGTCTTGCAGGACCATTCTCCACATATATGTTTGAAATGTGAAGTTAAAACCTGGCATATGCTTGTGATTAGACTTGATAGCTCTGCCTAGTTCATGGATGTATCTACTGAGTAATATAAATTCGAGACATCGAGAGAAAATAATGAATAAAAATGTGAGAAGATTGAAAAGCTTCTACCTATTCACTTCAACTTCAGTTGGATGTGGGAGTTTCTGGGCTTGATGGTGGGACTTGATAGCTTCGTTTAGTTAAGCTTCTGCATAAATTATTTAGATGTTAATAGATAGATAGATAGATAGATAGATAACAATAAGATTCTTATATCAACCTGCTAGACTTAAACTAACATGTAAAAGAAACTTGCAATCGATTACAAATAGATCAGACTAGAGCAACTAGCAATATTTCAGGATTTGCTTAATGCAAATTCAAAACAGAATTGAATAAAAATAAAGTAATATTAAATCTCTATAAAAGAGAGATATACAACAGCACTTTATCTCAATCTCTGTAGTGGTGATTATAATAAAATGTATGACATTTTTACCATATTTGAAAAGGAAATCATGCTTACTATATCACATCAGAGTACCATATATTAAAAGATAGGTCAAATTCAACAGTGGGAAAAAGGTGTGGATAAGGAAGCCGCAAGTATGCCGTATGCCAATGGGAACAAGTTAACGGTAGTTTCTTATTCAGTGGTATAAGACATGACAGTAATCATGTACAGTCAAAATCAATATCAAGATCTAGTAATTAGACGCAATTAAAGTAACCTTTTGAAACAAAGAACAAAGTCTATCCTAGACAATAAAATGCGAGGAAAAGCTTAAAGAATTTTGCGATTGAATGAAAACAGTGAATTAATTCATGATGTGTGTGTGTGACTGAGTGACAGAGAGGAAGGGGAAAATACCTTCAACTTTTAATAAACATAGGAAAGATAGAAATTTCTCCTAGAAATGCAGTAGACTGACAAATAATAAGACAGCTGTGGATTAAGAAAGGAAAAATGACTTACCCAAGATACTGGTCGAGTGTTTCTATGATGAGCTTACAACCATTCTTAGGCTTAACACGTTCGAGGCTATTTCTCAATGCTGGCTTTGGGGCAACAACATGCACAACTTGCAAGTTAGTCAAGGACCACAGTTGCTCTGGAAGCTCATCCAAGTTGCAGAATTCGATGATCAGATGCTGGAGAGATGGCATTGCACCTTTCTCTAATATCCATTCTTTGAAATTCTTCTCTGCCAAATGAAGCACTTCAAGATTTCGGAAGCTTCCAGCAGCAAGGCGAAGAGAGTCACCACTGCTCAAACCTTGCATGGTTACTTTCAGAACACGGAGGCTGATGAGGTCTCCCAGAGTATTCAAGCAACTGTAGTTGAATTCCCCAAACCATGGAAGCTCCTCATCTGATAACATTAAGTTTATCTTGGCAATACTGGAAGGAAATTCACAGGCTTTTAATGGTAATTCCTCAAAGTCCACCAGTTTTAGTTTTTCTAGATTTTCCAGGTGATGCAAGCCTTGTAATAATTGATGCTCTGTATATTTACTTTCGCTATTCCACCGCAAACCCAATTTTCTAAGCTTGGGGAATCTCCCATTAACAATGGAGGATACTGTCAATCCTTCTTCAAGAGTGACAACTTGGAGGGTTTGGAGATTCGGCAAACAGTCTTCTCCGGGGATGTCCGTTGGAATCGTGTTACTCGTCATGCATAGCCTCCCTTCAAGATGTCTCAGTTTCTTGAGCCTCCATATTTCATGTGGGAGAGTATAAGTAGTCTTACTATAGTCATCTTCATGACCATATAGAGCAATATTTTCAATAATTAGAGTTTCTAGATTTGGAAGGGAGCAGATTGGAACAACCTCGTCTGATTGGTAGTAACTCTTGCTTAGTCTCAAGTATCTTAAATAGATAAACATCTCCAAATCCCGGGCCATTGATGAATGAAGAGTACCATATCCAAGGTCCACAATGCGAGCTAAAGGGAAACTCGGTAGACTTATGTCATGTATCCATCCAAAGTTGCAGATTAAAGAATGGATTCTGAAGTGATCGGACTGCTTAAGTGAAACCATATAATTGCCTCGAAGAGACAATCTACAAGATTTAGCATTGCCCAAGGAACTAATGTTCTTCTCCGTGCAGATCTCTATTTCTTTATCAGCTCTACTCTCTGATATGCAAAGATCAAGGAGAAGGTCATGAATCCAGCAGCTTTTGACCCCTCCCTCACTCCTTCTTTCTACCACCATCACCAAGCTACGTTCCACCAACTCATTCAAGTACTCTTCAGCAATATCTTCTACTTCTGGACCATCTGATATTCCTATTTTTGGCGGTTGTATTAATCCTTCAGCAATCCATAACAGTTTCAATCGTTTCACATTAATTTTATAATCTTCGGGATACACCCCCAAAAATAGAAAACAAGACTTCAATCTTTGAGGTAAACTGTCATAACTGAGCTTTAACACATTTGTTACTCTGCCATCATCTTTGTCAACGTACCAAAGAACGTTGCGCACGATTCTTCTCCACTCAACTGTTTCTCTCCTCTTCTTAGCAACAACTCCTGCTAAGGTTACAATAGCAAGCGGTAAACCTCGACACTTTTCGACCATTAATCTACCCATATGTTCTAAAACAGAAGGACACTTCCTTTCCTTAAACACCTTCTTGCAGAATAATTTCCAACTTTCATCTTCATCTAGCAATGGAGGGTAGTAGGACTTTGATCCTGTATAGTTTGCCACGCCATCATTCCGGCTAGTTATCACTATTGCACTACCATTTTTGTTATCCGGAAATAAGCATTTTATTTCATCCCAAACTTCAGGCTTCCATATGTCGTCAAGTACTATCAAATACTTCTTCTCTAAGAAGTTTTGGAGAATGCTCTTTTGATAGTCTTCGTCTATATTAGGCTCGGAAAACCCAAAACCTTGTAGAAGGCTTTGAAAAAGCTCCTTGGCTTTGTAGTCCTTAGAAACAGTAACCCAGACACAATAAGAGAACAACTTCTTCACCTCATTGTTGTTGTAAATATTTTTAACAAGGGTAGTCTTACCCAAACCTCCCATGCCTATCACGGAGATAACATTAAGATATGACTTATTTTCCTTCAACTGCTCAATTATACAATTAAAGATATTTACAAAGCCCACCATATCTTCCTCAACGACCTTATCTTGCTTCTGATTGGATCTAGCACCTCCCATTCCTTCAAATTCACCTTCGTTAATGCAATATTTCTCAATCTTGAATCCATCTAACACTTGATTATTTAGGAAACTGACATCTCTTGTTGTTATAACAATTCTGCTTCCAGGATGAAACCAATCACTTCTTCCTACCAATGAGTGCAACTGTTCTGTAGTAGCAACATCATCAAGAACCAGAAGGACTCTTTTACCGCGGAGACTTTGTTTTATATCAGAAGATCCTGTTAATGTGCTTCCCCGCGTAGGTCTTTTATGCGCACCCATCTCATACACAAGTATCTTTTGGAGATTTTCGAGGCCGCTTCTTGCTGATTTTTCAGACACTTTGTCAAGAAAACTTGCAGCTTCAAATTGATGCCTGAACTTGTTAAACAACTCTCCAACAAATGTGGTCTTGTTACCATCTCCATAAATGACCAGCAGGCTAATGGTATTGTCGGATTCAATATTCCAAAGTGATTCCACTGCTTCAAAGTGAGAATCAAAGCCAATTGGATGCTTAATGTATAGTGGTTCAGGAGGAAGCTTTTCCGAGACCTCTTGAACAATTTTCTTGATAATCTCTCCTTCATAGCTGCAAGAAATACCTCTTCAATATGTACTCATTCTATATAAAGAAATACATACACACACCATCACAAAATGAAGCAAAGTTACTATAAATGCTCAAAATCTTGTAAAGAAGCTGTGAAAACAGAAGCTAACACTAAAACATTAAGGTTACTTCATGAACTAAAGGTTTCTCACCTCTTCACTGTACAAGTCACTCCACTTAGATCGGCCACTTCACGCAAAGCCGACCTCCATGCTTTTATATCATGGGAGTCTTTGCCATATCTGTCTTCATGCTTCATCATGTCTTTTTCATATTGGTTCCTCTGGTGCCTCACATCTGATGGTTCCACTAGATAAAAGATTGGTAAAACTGGTTGATGTTTTCCATTATTCCAGCACTTCATGATCTGTACTAGTTCATCCAAACACCATGTGGAAGAAGCATAGTCCTTACACAGCACAGCAATAGACATCCTGTTATTATGATCCATGAGTAAATTAATTAGTTAGTTAAACTAGTTAGCAGTTAGGTGATGATGATGTAACCAGTTAGTTATTTTCAGTTTTCAGTGAGGTGATACCTGGATCTTTCAATGGCTTCAAGAAGAGTATCTCTGATTCTATCACCAACTCTGAGGTTCTCATCATCTCTGAAGGTGGTGATTCCTCTCTCACACAAAGCATGATAGAGGCGATCCGTGAATCCGTATCGGGTGAAGCCTCTAAAGCTCAAAAAAACATCATATATGAAATGTGAGGAGGAAGATTCTGCATCATGATCTGCCATGAGACCAAGTTTTAGTGGATCTTACAGTTGTGATGGCATAGTTATTCAAACAGTGAACTAAGAAACTATGCTTGATAGAAAAGCTTTTGCCAATGTTAAAATTCTAAAGTCGCATGAATGGAGTTTGTGTTGTAAGTCATTCACAAGTCGTTAGTCTTATTAAATATTTGAGTCATTCTCCATTGCCTTACTTTATCCCAAAGTTGCACATCATGATTCATGTGTCTACGTAATTTTATGTATTATTTACGCACAAGTTGCATTATTGTGATAGAAAAAATATTTATTTACACTACAGTCTGGACTTCTACATGTTGAAGAAGTTTCTTTTTTTCTCCACCTTTTGTAAATATGATGACTTAATTCAGACAATAGTGTGTGAATGTCGTTTTCTAACTGATTTTATTCGCCAAGATCAAGCAGTCTAGGATTCATGACCGAGTATTTAAGGTTCCATCTATGCATAATGCATAACGACTTAACTTTTTTGGATGTAACCTTTTTGCTACTTTCAAAGTTATATTATTGACCAGGTGTTTGTTATGGTATCTAAAAGTTTGATGTCTAATTGCTAAAAAGGTTAAATAGCTGAATTTAGCTAATATGTACTCTTAGAATACAAGTTAATATTACTAATCAAGAAAGTAATTATAAAAAATTTGCAAAAAATTTAGTTTATGATGGATATCAGTGACTTAGAGAAGAAGAGGTTGAATTTAGGTCTCTTTTAACTTTACTTGAGTAATTTTAGAACTTGATGGAATTTTTGGATTCTGTAGAGTTGCTTTGAGTGAAAAGTAGGAGGTCTTTTTATTTTGTCTCTTGTCGAAGGAGAGGCCAGAACAGAATTGTGCACAAGGTATATAGCTGTGAAGTCTAGTTGGATATAATAAGTAGGAGATTATTTTGTTTTTTCTCCTAAAGTATACTTTGTGATTAATGTAAAAGTACCGAGCAAGATGCATTATGCATCAAGTTACATTCAGATGTGAGATTTGACTATTTATGGTGAAACTTGATGTATCAAATGCTAGGGGAATCATTAATAGCCGTCTTGCTTCCTACGCTCTAGTCTTGTGGTGAGGTATGCTTCGATATTATGCTGAGTGTTATACATAAATATACTTTTTTTCATTGATTGTATACTTTGGATTAAGATGTTACTTTTGGCAACACCATAAATAACTTTTAGCTTATGTGTATCTTTTGTAATATTATTAGGTACATTATAATAAAATAAGACTCAGAAGATTTATTTTAATGTCATATAAGTAATTAATATGTGATTGATAAAATTATTAGTAAAAAAGTTTTGATAACTGACCAGAGAATTGATGTAGAGGCAGAGGTGCTTACCTGAACTAGGTGTTACATATACATTGAATTTTCTTAAAATTTTTTATGTTTTTACAAACCAAATCAACATATTTCATACATATCTGTTTAACCTTACTTATGCACATAAGAAAAGGAAGGAAAACTGTATGTAACTATTCTCCTATATGCTTTCCACCAAGCTATTTCTGTTAGTTTGCATTGCATTGTGATTAATGAACAAGTAATGTGTAATATGCATTATGCATCAAGTTGTAATCAAATGTCACTTTAGTCCATGGATATTGAAATTTGAATTTATCAATGCTTAGGGAATCATTAATCATTGTCTTGCTTCCTATCGGGTTAATAAGTTGCGTTTTTGCAGGCTATCAAGTTCACCATCAAGTTTAGCATCACCAAAGATTCAAATAGATAAAGAGAATGAGGAGCCAACATACAAGTGAACAACTTGCCACTTGAGGAGAACATTTGAAAAGTGCGAATGAAGTTTAGTCTCTTTTTAAATCCAATATATCTTTTGAATCAAATCTAATAGTAATATTTCTTGGTTGGTTATGCAAAACTTTATAGGATTTATTTTGCAGATTACACGATATACTTCTTCTTTTAATCTTTATCTTTAGCGTGGTTATTTTTAGAAGTTCACCAGCAAATGATGGCAAACCCAGAAACAAAAAATGACAGTATATATGAGGGTTGTTTTATTTTGACTATATAAACTTGCTGCACCTTGTATGTCAAACCAGTTATCGACATTGGTGGCAGAGGGGCTTATTTGAATATGTTTTGAAAGGATAAGTACTCCTATAAATAGTTTTGCATGCACTCTCATAGTTGATATAAAGATGAAGTACTTTTTTCTTCATTTATTCATTTTGTTGTCTTATGTTAATTTAGCTTCAGATTTTATCATGTCAAAATCTTATGAACCCAATCCAAAACTTTTTAAATGTACTTAAGATGCAAAGTGTGGAGTCTCTTATAAAATTCCTGTTTGCCTCTCTTTTATAGAGCAATGTGTGCTTATTTAATTAATCTTGTATCTAATTTACTTTTAAACTATTGGGAGTAAAATACATAGTGAATAGCTTTCGAGGAGAAGCAGAATTAGCATCAGAAATTTTAGCCATGAAAATCTTTCATAGGCTATATTGTGCTGAACTGGCTATTACTATACATAAATGTACTTTTCTCATTGATTACTACCTCCAGTTAACACTTAGATTTAGCAGCATGCACAAGTGATGCCATAAATAAGAGAAAGAGAATCAGGAGCTAACATTCAATTGAACAATTTAGACATGTGATTTTGCTGTAAATAAAACTAAGGGTTCGCAAGTTGAGTGGGAAGAAGCTTCAAGAAACTCAAGTTTTGCTTTGAATTATGATCTTCTTTCCAAATATGAAGGGAAAATAACTCAAGAACATCTGAAAATTGAAAATAGAGTTTAACATCTTGTTAATCCAATACATCTTGAGTTTAATCTGATAGTAATATTTCTTATATTATCTGTTTTATTTTTCGTCTTCTATATATGTTGAAAATTTTCCTTTGCTTTTTATTTTTTATCTGTGTAATTTTTTTTCTTTTGCTGCATTATCATGATTCATGAGTTATCCATCATTAAGTTACTGATTTTGTTTTCTTAGTACTAACCCGTCTGTTTAGATGATTATAAAGGGTTTACATAATTAATTGCCTTTTTATTCTATGTTGTGGTTGGTAGAAACAATGTAATAGTTGGTATATTTTCTAAACAGAATATCACATCTCCGTATGAGATTTGTGATGTGAACTGCACTTTAAAATGGTCAATTTGCATGTATTCTCTATAATATTCTTTCATTGATTTTTGAATTTATAAGCTGTAGATTTTTAATTCAAGATTTCTATTTCAGTTTTCTGGTTAATTTTCAATGTGCTAAAAGTGTGCAAGGAGAAATTCAGTATTGCCTTTTTAAAATATTCTGTACATAAATAAAGTACAAAAATTTTTTACACATGAACTATAACTTCTAAAAAATAATATTTTTTATTTTTTAAATATTTTTATTTTTATTATTAAAATTTTTTCAAATATACTAAAAGATAAAAATAATTTTTAAAAATTTTTTAATATCTTAATAATACTCATACAATTTCATATCAGAGGTATTTACTAGAACTACTCAAACACACTCTAAAAAGATATAAGTTATAATATCATATTTTGAACATGATTTTAGAATATAAATAGAATTAAAAAAAAAACAAAAATTAATCACCATAATTTTAAAAAGATTAGAGGCTAAATTTGTGTAACAAAAATGCTAATCCAATATAAAAAATAGTCACTAAATTAATTATAACATATTTGTATATAAATACACATATTTTTTAACTTTTTTAATATTTATTTTATATTTTAATATATATTTTATTTAAATAATTAATTTAATAATTGATTTTTAGTATATACATAATATACTTATTATTGTTTTACATTTTTGAAAAGCGATATATCTAATATAAAAGTTTAAAAAATGAGAGACTAATTTCTCACTTTTATCTCCTAAAAAACCAATTTTTTTTATTATTATCCATAAATTTACAAAATAACAATTTGGGATTAGTACTTGTTTGGGTGAATTTCTAAAAAAAGATTTTTTTTAGTTATTTTTTTTAAAAGATCTTATAAAAAAATAAAGTAATTTTATATTTGAATATCTTAGGTAAAAAAAATTTTTTATCTATCAATTACGTTTGGATATAATAATATAAAAATATTTTTTTATTTATTATATAAAAAATATTTTTTAAAAAAAATATAAATTATAACTTATTAAAAAAATATTTTTTTATTTTTTTAATATTTTTATTTTTATTATTAAAAATTTACTATATACATTAAAAAAATAAAAAATATATCTTTTTTCATAAAAAAAATCTTTTTTTATTAAAATAACCGCGCCCAACAAACATTTAATTCCTTAAGTTTTAGGTCAATTCTATGGTGTCTATGAATTTTTGCCTAAATATTGTCTAACTTACTTTTTGTAATAAGTTTTAATTTTTTAAAAATTATTTATTTTTATATCTTTTAAATAAAATAATAACTTTTAACCCTTTTTAATAAATAGACACCACATTACAAGCACGATAGCATTCACCTAAGTTTTAACCTAAATAGAAGAACAAAGCCAAAGAGGCGTCGAGCATGGAGAAGAAGCAGAAAAGCATTCACGACATCCTCCCTCATGACCTGATTCACACAATCTTTCTGAGAGTGCCGGCCAAACATCTCGTTCGCCTCAGGTGCGTTTCGAAGCTCTGGTATTCTCTTATTTTCGATCCACACTTTGCGGAATTGCATTTTCAGTACTCTCCCGCAGCTACCAACGCATTCATCTTCACAATAAACTACACTGAGTCTTACTGGGCACTATTTATTGACGACAATAATGCTTCACGCATAAAAGTGGTGAATCCCCCTTTCAAGAATAAAAACTTAGTTTGTGATTTTAAGGTCCTGGGATCTTGCAGAGGCTATGTTCTCTTACATGGAAACCTAAATTTTCTTGTGGTATGGAACCCACTGACTGGATCCAATAAAAGACTATCCTACTCTCATATTGTTTCTCGTCGTAAGCACAAGGGCGTTAGCCTTCCCAAGAAGTTCCATCTCTATGGATTTGGTTATGATGTTTCACAGGATGAGTACTTAGTTATTTTAGCTTGGCAGGATAAGGATGACCATTATCACTTTGATTGCTTTTCCTTGAGAACCAATTCATGGATTAATCTTGATGCTGCATTCCCCAAATCATTGGGTCTTATGGAGTGGCAACCTCATGGGTTGCTCTTGAATGGTGCTATTCATTGGCTGCCTTTGTCTCTTAAAGCTTACAGGGATGCTATTCTTATCTTTGATCTGAAAGAGAGGGCTTTCTCAATGATATCTGCCCCGGAACAACTTGTAATGAGTGCATGCTCCTATCCACGTCTCGCCTTACTAGGAGGCTGCCTAGCCCTGTATTATCCCAATAAGTATTATCCCAATAATGATAGCTACTGCTGGAACACTCACATATGGGTGATGAAAGAATATAAAGTGCATTCATCTTGGACTCTCTATCAGATTCCTTGTGGAAACTTCCAGCCTTTGTGTTTATCCAGTAATGGTGATATTATTGGAACAGCTTCTATTTTCTCTCGTAAAGTAGGGTGCTTCATATATAATGTCAGAAGAGACCTCCTCGAGCATATTAAAAAACTTCCTTTTCAGTTTCCCTTCCGTGAAACCGTTACTGTATATACAGAGAGTCTCTTGCCACTCCCTACTGACATTAAGGATACGGATAATCGGTATGTAACTATTCTACTATGCTTTGCACCAAGTTATTCCTGTTAGTTTTCATTGCATTGTGACTAATGAATAAGTAATGAGTAATATGCATTATGCATCAAGTTCCAATCAAATGCGACTTTTGTCTATGGATGGTGAAATTGGAATTTATCAATACTTAGGAAATCATTGATCACCGTCTTGCTTCCTAAAGCCTAGTCTTGTGGCGAGGGATTTTAACTTTTATTCTTTTTTCATGTGTAATGCAATGGTGATCTTTTTTGTAGGCCATCAGATTCAGAAAGATGCCAAACAAGGAAAGAGAATTAGAAGAGAATGACTGCACGACAAAGACACTTAATTCTGTTGTAAATAAAGTGTAGGATTGACAAATTGAGCTGGAAGAAGCTTCTAGAGAATTTTATTTTATTTTGGCTTTGCTTTAAATTATGATTTCCCTTCCAACTATGAATGTGAAAAACTGGAACATTTGAAAGTGCAAATATATATATAGCTTCCTCTAGTTGAATCCAATCTGTTATATTAAATGCTTTATCTTTTTCAATATTTCTTTGGTTGCATTATCATGTCTACACAGAATATCACACATCAATATGAGATTTAACATGTAAACAAATTGTTAATTTGTCAATTCAGTTTGGTCTTAGTAGTAAGTATTTCAGTATTTTGTTTGTTGGGATTACAGTTAGGATCTTTGTGTTAGCCACTTGAATTCTTAATTGTTCATAGAATATGTGCTCGTAGCTAGGACTTTCTATCATGGTAGGTTAATTGAACCACGTTAAGTTTTCTGTTTTCATCTTATATTTTGTTGTATCGGTAATGAAACGTTGTAGCATGTTGATATAGTTGCTATGGTGGTGTAAATTTTACATTTTTATGTATGACTTTCAACGTTATTTTGTTAGGTACTTCCTAACAGTCTTGTGTCTCTTTGTTCTTCTTTGCCCTGTTTTTCCTAGATCTCTAGAAGTATCGTAGCAAAATGAAGACATAACTTGCTAGCTTCCATTTTCTTTTAACCCGTTTCTGAATGTATAACAAAAGATGAAAGCTATTGCACTCTGAAATTAAAAGAAAAAAAAAAGGAAATTTATGAACAGATCTAGATACAAATAAATGTTTAAAACTGAAATGTTAAATATGCCTTTCTTAAGTAGGCATAATTTTATATTTGATTCTTCTTTAATTTTTTTCTTGGCCATTTAAGATTATATGGATCAACAGCATGGAGCTATCATTGTTATATCTAGTTTAAGGGCTCCATATTATGATGGAAAAGTCAAGCAAGTTATTCTGGTATTGAAGAGCTTTTGATGAGGTGATGAATGCTGAAATATTCGAGAATAATATCTCGGACTATGCTGCTAAGTGCTTGACGTACACTTTATTGGCTTGTTTAATTTAACATGCGTTTTATCTTCACTATTCTTCCATAGAAAATGACTAACAGAATTTTGGGGGTAAACGTAAAGCACGGTCCCATTCATGTATTAAGTGCTCAATGAATACGTTTTTGCTTTTTTGTTTATTTGTTATTCATGTTCTTTCATTTCACTTTGAAACTTATGGTAGTGTCTAGAAAAAGCTAACCACATAGGAATGTTTTAAATTCACACTATTTAATACTTTGTCCAAAGTGTAACATAGAGGAATCGTTTGAAACATAGGTGTATTTTATATATTTTAGAGTTTAGATTGATCAAGAGTACACAATTTTGATGACCTAATACTTTACTCGATGCAGCAAAAGACAGAGAAAAAACTTGCAGCAATATAAAAAAAAAAAAAAAAACAGCCACATCTACCACCATTACAAAATCACTTAACTGCAACATAACCAGAAATTTCAATATGAACAACTATAGTTATTCTCAAATGCACTTATTTTGGCTGGTAATTTTGCCTGCATCTCTCAGCAACCTAGACATAGGAGTATCTTATTTTTGGCTACTTTGGTAGTTTTTTATTTAGTTGTATAGGTCTAACACTAGTAAGTAGTCATTGCATGGTATTGTATGCTGGGTCAATAACTCAATGCTACCATTAGGAGTAAAGACTCAATCCAGCCTTTGTCTACAATTACTCAATTTTTTTATTTTAGGATAATGCCATCCTTATGATAAAATATCG
Source organism: Arachis stenosperma (assembly GCF_014773155.1). NCBI lineage: Eukaryota > Viridiplantae > Streptophyta > Magnoliopsida > Fabales > Fabaceae > Arachis > Arachis stenosperma. Next base: position 148,158,180 of record NC_080380.1, on the reverse strand, counting down.
GTTGAATAGTAACGAAAATTAATTTTGTGAGAGTTTTATTTGTAATTTGTGGAGTTCTAAATCCCACAAAGTTCTTTTCAACAATATAACCAACTATAACCACTATTACCACTATCTTCTTCATCCTCATCATTATCACTTCTACCTCTATTTTTATTGTTTAACTAGATTTTATCACCGTCGTTATCTTTTCCACTATTAACATCACCAATACAAATATCATCAACATTAATGTTATCTAATTTCATTTCTTGTTCGATGCTATTTTTTTTCCTTTAAAAGGCTTTCGTAGTGCAATTATTTTTTTCTGCAATATCATTTTAAGTAATGGTCTTTCTCCACTTAACCACTACTGATAAAAAAAATTTTCAAAAATAATCTTATTAACAATTTGTGCGAGTTTAAAATTCCCCGCAAAATAAAAATAAAACCCCAACAAAACTAATTTTCGTTACTATTTAATATATTTTTTTAATAGAGAAATTGTATTATCCTAAAATAAAAAAATTGAGGCCCGAAGTGTCTCTTTTTTTTTAACAAGGCTGTTGTCTTTCGTAAAAATGAACAAGGACCAAATTGTATCTTTATTCCTACAATTAACTACTAAATCATTTATCATATAATGTATATTTTTATACATATTATTTTCATATTTTACACATTTTATTAATAAAAAATAATCTATTACAAAAATGCAAAATGCATATAAAAAATTAATTACTATGTATTTGTGTTTAAATACATATATTATTTAATTTATTTTTAATTTTTATTTTGTATTTTGACATATATTTTATACAATTAGCTTATTTGATAGCTAATTTTTTATTTACATGTAACATAATTATTGTTATTTTATTATTTTAAAAAATAATATATCTAATATAACAGTTTAGAAAAATTAGAGACTAATTTCTCACTTTTATATTCTTAAAAACAATCTTATTATTATTAGATATTACACATAAATTTACAAAAATAACATTTTGGGGTTTAATTGCTAAGTTTAACTAATAAATTAATAAGGCTAAACTGTCAAAAATGTACTCGAATAATTTTTTCGTTGACAAAATGCACCCAAATTTTTTTATCGATAAAAATGTCCTCAAATAATTTTAAAACGCTACAAAAATATCAAATATTAAATATGCATTCCTCAAAAAATGCCTTAAAGATTGAATTTTGATGTGATTTTTTGTAAGCATGATTAGAAAAATGAGATATTCTTATTTTTAAATTTTGGTGATTTTTTGCTAATTATATATTTTTATGATTTTTTAAAATTATTGGTTGTTGACAAAAATATATTTACTTAGTAAAATTCACCAAATTTTAAGAATAAAAATATATTATTTTTTAATCATGCTATGCTAGCAAAACATCAAAATTTAACCTCTAAAATATCTTTTGAGAATATGTATTTAATGTTAGTATTTTATTGGGTTTTTAAATTATTTGAGAATATTTTTACCAATAACAAAATTTGAGTGTATTTTTGTCAACGAATATATTTTCGGTGGTTTATCCAATTAATAATCCCTTGTGTTTAAAAGCAAATTCAAATCTCCTATTGTAACCAAAAAAAAAAAAAAATCAAATCTTCTGTTTTTTCTTTAAGGGCAAAATTGTCATGTACTTTTTAGCTTTATGTCATGACCAATTTTAAAATGTTATATTTAACTGTGTTTGTATAATATTTTAGAGTATTTGAAAATGTTTTGAATAATTTTAAAATGTTTTAGAATACTTTAAAAAGTTTTGAAAGACTTTAAAATTCTAAAAGATTCTAAAAAGTGATAGATTATTTTAAAAGAGTGTGAATATATATAAAAATACAAAAAGTATGGTAAAATAATAAAAAAAATATTTAAAAAAATGTTATAGATTAGATATTTATAATAAAATTTTAGATACTTAATCTAAACTTTTAATTAGATTTAATTCTAATTATTCATTGAAGATGTGAATCACTATAAATAAAGAAAAATTATAAAGATTAGAATGGGAGTTTGTATGTGAGTCATTTATAATGTTTGAGTAAAAAAATATTTTTTATACTAAATTTTCTTGCTCAATATTGGAGTAAATCTTCATAGTCGTCCTTGAGATTCACATAAATACCCAATACAGCTCTTAAGACTCAAATTTTTCCATTGTAGTCCTCTAGATAGAACTCCGAGCACTCATAGTGGTCCCTGGACATATTTATGGTGATGAGTCATCACCGGAGTGCTGATGTGGCGATGTTTTGCCACGCTGGAGGGCTCCAAAACGTCGTCGTTTTGGTTTGACACCCTTGAGTGCAAAAAAAAAACAATACCGTTTGGATGTTATCTAACATGAAAAACAGTTTTCTCTCCAATACAAACACTTCACTCGTCTCTTCTTCTTCCACCCTCTCGCTTCATCTTCATCTCTTCATCAATGGCATTACGGTAGAGTTGTATTTACTGGGTTGAAAAAGTTGAGAGAAGAAGTAATCTGATTGAAAGTTCTTTTCATTGTTCCCCTCCTCCATCAGAAACACAAGGTTTCGACATTGTGATCAGACTCAAGATAACCTTCTTTTTTTTCCTTAGATTTTCAATACAGTGTTGGTTGATGATATGCAAGTTGTTAGTGTTGTTGAGGTTTACTCGTTTTGTTGTCATTGTAGTGTCTATGGTTTGAAGGTTGGTTGGAGTTTTATGGGATTGCTCTATTTTACTCGAATGAAACAGGGATGAAACATGGATATGATAAATGATATATGTAGAATTGAAAAAATGTGTTGTTGTGGTGTTGATTTTGTTTTTTTTTATAATGCATTAATGAGCCAACAAAATCAGCTTGTATTAAGTGAAAATTTTGAATTTCTTGCAGATGGAAGAGAGGTTGGACATCATGTTTCATCATGGGGGTAACTTCAAAAAAAATGCAGAAGGAATTATGGTATATTCTTCAGACAACAAGGCCTGTTTAGGTGATCTAGACACTGATACTTTAGATGTCTTCTTCTTACGAAACTACCATAAGGAGTTTGGGTACAATAACATAAAGCATTGTTAGTGGCATGTTCCTAGAAAATGCTTGGATAATGAGTTGAGAAACGTAAACAGTGACAAAGAGATAAGAGAGATAGTGAATTGTGCTAGGACAAATGACGGGGTGATTGATGTGTATTTCGCGCATGGAGTGCCAGTGTCGGAGGAGTTAGAGGGAGATAACACAGTTATATATCTGGATGATAATGGTGGAGAGGGGTGTAATACTACTACAGATGCTAATGTGAGTCTTCCACTCAATGAGACTAGTATGCACTCATAGTTGCTCCCACAGGAAATTTTGTATCCAATAGTTCTTGCAAATTCAGCCACAACAAAAATAAGACATCTCCACGGCAAACACAACCATCACACTCTAAAACCAAAGTTCCCACCACATCTAAAGTCACACAGCCACCACCAGTGTCAAGGACTCCAAACCAAGACAAAATCTGGAAAACTCAAGATGAAGAGGAGGATGGATGCAGATGAGAAGAGTGGTTTAGGAACTAAAAAGCCTAAAGTTGATCCAAATTAGTTGAGTAACAGTGAAAACGGTGTATATCTAAAAAGGCAGTTGAAGACCTTTACCTGCAGCTTCTGTGGTGAAAAGGGACATACAAAGAGGGGCTGCAAAAAGAAGAGGGTGGTTGATGCTACCGCTGCAGCTGCCGCTACTGCCGAAGCGGTTGAGAAGAAGAAAAAAGATGAAGGACATCCTGCGCCTGAGCAGCAAGAGCAGCCCCAAAATGATGGTGACCAAGGTGATGGGGAAAGCAATCCCGTTTCACAACCTGTAGAGATCGAGATATCTCAGCCAACTGCTTCTGATGCAGAAGATTCTCAACAGGTAGCTTAATATTTATATATTTATACTTTCATGATTTAAGTGGACTACTCAATTATATTTAATACCAACTTTTTTTCATATAGGATCATAGTATGAAAAGGCCTTCGAAGTTGTCACCAAAAAGAAAATCCTCTCTACCGGCAACCTCTCCAACAGTGAATTCCTTGCAGGGTGCGTCTTTAGCAACATCAACAAAATTTGCCAATTTGATGAAGTTCATCCCAACTCTAATGTTTAAGCCTCCAAGAAAAAAGAATTGAAGACTTTAGATAAATCTGTATAGGGGTTCTGTTTTGTGTAATTAGGTTTTTTCAATAACAATGACTAGATGGTAAATTGTGATCCTTTATGCTTCTTTTGTGATGTCTTACTTTTGAGAAAACTACTCATAGCAGCTTCATGTTTTTTGGTTGCCTTTTATCTTTGTCATTTGCTGTTTTTTACCAAACAATGAAGTTTATCTTAATACACTATGCTTTGTGATTTTTCAATCACTTTTATTGCCTTCTTCATCATTTACTGATTTTGGTTCATTCCATGAACAAACATAAATAACAATAAGGGTAAAGGACAAATAGGTCCCTAATCTTTTAAAACGCGGACATTTTCATCCCTCAAGATTGGAAAATACATTTCGATCCCTCACCATGTAAATTATGTGACAATTAAATCCTTCCGTGGAATTGGTGCTCGAAATGGTAACGGAGATTGCTGAGGTGGAGAGGTGGAAAGTGATGTGTCCTTACAGTTGTTGAAGTGGATGGGAAACAAATTGTTGGAGGACAAATTGATCCTTAATGACCAAAACGACGCCGTATGCATCCCCACTTTCATGCCCATCATCCTAGACCTCTTCTTCCATGGCAGTTTCATCGCACCCTTTCTTCACTTGCACTCCCCATATTGGCTTCACCCATGGATCTTCTTTCCCATACATCAGCCATATCAGCACATCATTTTCTCTACATCTACATTGCAAACAACACTCAAAATTCTCAAGGTTTGAACCATAAATCATAAATGCATATCCATAGCCATAGCAGTATTTAAATTCTTAATGTTATAATTGTTTTAGTATTCTGCTACCTAGATAAAGCTTCAGCAAAAGATATTTCAGCCTAAGGAGCAAACATGATTGAAGCAAACGATGCTGCGGCAGCAGGGTGCCTTCTTCTCCAAAACCCCATGAAGAAGTACTATCCCTATCCATATCCCTTTTACCTTCCTTAATTTTAGGGGCAGGGTCTTCAAAAGCAAGGGACATTCCTTGGCCTAGAAAATTCAATGCCCACACTTTATTATCACGCCCCAAATCCTTAAGCTGTTTCTCATAATAGAACGAACCAACACCAAAACCAGGAAGAAAAAGAACATTTGGTGAACCAATATTTTTACAACCAGCTTTCTCATAGTATACATTAAGTTTAGGTTTCCATTGCCAGAAACAACTACTTATAGGAGCACCAAATTCACCATTTGAACCATCTGGTAATCCTGGAATTAGAATCTTAGAAGCAGCATGTTCATCAATCCCTGCAATTTCATCTTCACTACCAATCACATAGCCATCAGAAGTTCCACTATAAACCCTGAAACTCTTTAATCTTCTGGACTCTTCTAGAACACTTAGTGACCTATGATGAAATCTCATGGAATCACTTTTGGGTACGGTATTGGAACAAGAAATTCAATGATTTACAAAGCTTGGAAACCATGATTGGCGTGAATTGAAGTTCTTTTCAACCAATTTCCACTTTGTCTGCACCACTTGGCAGCATGGTGTGGTACCATAACAAAGAATTTTCATACCCAAAAACTCAAATCTGCACTAACAAGCCATAGCAAGTGAACTCAGTAGAAATTCAACAAAAATTTTTGTGATCATCATATAAAGATTTCAACTTTAACTGCATACATATTTAATTTAACTTAATTATATTTTTAGCGAAAGAAACTATCTCAGCTGCTATTAAAAGCTTTAAATAGTAGAAAAGTTCAGAACGAGAAACAATAAATAAGTAGCAGTGGTAGTAGTTGTACCTTTTAAATTAATGAAAAATGTAGCATGAGAATCTTCTTCTCGTTCCGGAAAAACTGGAAAAGTTCAGTGAGGTATTTTAATTAGAAAGATTCAGTTGAGTCAATGGGTTTATTTATTCGTTGCTTACAAGGCTCTTATTTTGTGAGACGAGAGAGGAAGAAAGGGCGCGATGAAACTGCCATGGAAGAAGAAGAAGAAGAAGAAGAAGAAGAAGAAGAAGAAGAAGAAGAAGAAGAAGGTCTGGGATGATGGGCATGAAAGTGGGGATGCATACAACGTCGTTTTGGTCATTAATGACCAATTTGTTCCCCATCCACTTCAGCAACCGTAACGGACACATCACTCTCCACCCCTCCACCTCAACAATGTCCGTTACTGTTTCGAGCACCAATTCCACGGAAGGATTTAATTGTCATAGAATTTACATGGTGAGGGATCGAAATGCATTTTCCAATCTTAAAGGACAAAAATTTCATAGTAAACAACATTTTCATTTCATCAACATGAGCTTTTTTTACATTTATTGTTCACAGGAAATCTACCACCAACTCTTTATCATCTACAATACAGGATAACCACCAACACTATCAATATAGATACAACTAATACTAACAACTGGGTAATCACTTTTTGCATCTGGACATCTTCTTCCAATCTCCGAAACCTCCAATCAAAGTTCACCTTCACTTCATAATCAGCACCACAAGATTCTGTCTTATCAACCTCTTTATCATTTTCAGAATCTGCCCAATCAAAAAGTCCACACCATCTCTTTCCACTTGTTTGTAATGAAGAAATGATGAAACTTCAGACAAGAATAATAGAAGAACAATAAGGTAAGGACAATTATAACAACACAAGTAATTTTTCTAACCCACATTATAATTGGAGAAACCATAAAATGATTTGTTTGGATTTAAATTTGTGTCAGACCATCTGAGAACCAGCCAGCAGCCATAACCGCACCATTCTGGCGGCCCCGATCTTCTACTCTTTCTTGGCGTTCTCGTTCGGTTCCAACTAGATAGGGAACGAACAGAACTTTCACCTGCAGTGTTACCACCAACCACAAAAAATAGTCACTAAATTAATTGTTATATATTTGTCTATAAATACATGTATTTTTTTTAAACCAAATTGAGTTGGTCGAGTGGTCAACTCACTCGCCAGCAACTCATTGGCCAGACCCTGAAATGAAACTCAGATTCGCGATAGATTATTTAGTATACACATAATATGATTATTGTTATTTTATATTTTAAAAAAGTTTAATTACTCTATTGGTCTTTATGTTTTATCGAATTCGCAATTTGGTTATTATATTTGTTTGAGTAATTACCCAAATCAGTCCCTGAGGATTTTAGAATCCGACATTTTAGTCCCCAAGAAAAATTAATACACAGATTAATCCCCAAGGTTTTACTCCGGCAGACAAATCAGTCCCCAGTTCATTTTCCGGCAGTGTAATTACCCAGATCAGTCCCCAAAGATTTTAAAAACGGACATTTTAGTCCCCAAGAAAAACTAATGTACAAATCAATCCCCAACGTTTCTCTCTGTTAGACATAATAGTCCCCCGTCCAAAAATAAAATAATAATTATTATTAATTGCATAATAATATTGTACTATATTTTTTGTATTTTTTGAACAAAAATAATGATAAATTTATTCATTAAATTCTTATATATATATATATATATAAATACATATATAAGAATCTAATGAATAAATCATTATTTTTATCTAAAAAATACAAAAAATCATGGTATAATATTATTATGTAATTAATAATAATAATAATAATAATAATAATAATAATAATAATCAATAAATTATTAGAGATTATTTTATAAGAAATTTAAGGTTAAAACTATTTGATATTTTTATATTTAATATAATCAAAAGATGTAATATTTTTTAAAAATGTTTGTATTAAAAAAATATGTATTTAATATAAATTCAAATTAAAATATTTTCTTTTAATACATATTTTTTAATACAAATATATATATTTTTTACCTAGGACATCTTTTGATTATATTAAATACAAAAATATCAAATGGTTTTAACTTTAAATTTCTTGTAAAATAATCTCTAATAATTTTATTATTATTATTATTATTATTATTATTATTATTATTATTATTATTGAGTGACACTATATATATATATATATATATATATATATAAGAATTTAATGAATAAATTTATCATTATTTTTGTCCAAAAAATACAAAAAATATAGTATAATATTATTGTGTAATTAATAATAATAATTATTTTATTTTATTTTATTTTTGGACGGGGGACTATTATGTCTAATAAAGAGAAATGTTGGGGATTGATTTGTCCATTAGTTTTTCTTGGGGACTAAGATGTCCATTTTTAAAATTTTTGGGGACTGATTTGGATAATTACACTGCCGGAAAATGAACTGGGGACTGATTTGTCTGCCGGAGTAAAACCTTGGGGATTAATATGTGTATTAATTTTCCTTAGGGACTAAAATGTCCGATTCTAAAATCCTCGGGGACTGATTTGGGTAATTACTCTATTTGTTTTCTTTCAATTGGATCTTTATATAGGTCTTTTCTGTATCAAAAACATTAAAATTATTGGAATATTCCTTCTAAAAAATATGTGTTCCAAGATCTCATTAAATTCTTCCTTATGAGTATTTTCAATTTGAAAAAAATATTTCATTAACTTTACTATTTTTTTTCACAAATACATAATTACAAAATTAAAAGCAAAGACAAATAGAGTAATTAAATATTTAAAAATCAATCTTTTATTACTAGGCTATTTTTTTTATGTGTTTCACACATGTGAGTTACACTGGAGTTATGGAGTTTTAGAGTGATATACAATATACCCTGTTTAGGGGGGAAGAAACCGACCGTCCGATTTCTTTACAGAGAGAGGGGGGTGGGGTGACAATCGAATAGGATATAGAACAAAGCCGCTGCATGCGCACCAAGTGGAAGTAGTACGAAGATGACACTCAAATAAGATATAGATGCAACAAAGCCAACCACGAAAGCAGCTGCATGCGCACCAAGTGGAAGTAGTACGAAGATGACACTCAAATGAGATATATATGCAACAAAGCCAACCACGAAAGAGATATATATGCAACAAAGCCAACCACGAAAGCAGCTGCATGCGCACCAAGTGGAAGTAGTACGAAGATGACACTCAAATGAGATATATATGCAACAAGGCCAATCACAAAAGCAACTGCATGCACACCACATAAAAGCAATACGTGTGTACTGTCCGATTACTAAAATCGGACCGTCCGATTAGCGTCATTCCAATTGACCCATCCGATTTATTCTGCGTAGCCATCACAACCCTATAAAACACCATATACCTTCATAATCATATTATGCAATATACACTAACAATCACTCCATATCAAAATTAAAAAACTCTTTATATACCCATAAATTTACAAAGATGAAAACTAGGTGCATACACCTGAGTTTCCACATAACAATTTGGGGTTAATGCTTTATAAGTTTATCTAATAATCCCGTGTTCAGAAGCAGATTCAAATCCCGTGTTGTACCAACGCAGAAACCCTAACAAAAGAACAAAGCTGAAGAGTGATCGATCATGGAGGAGAACAAGCAGAAAAGCATTCACGACATCCTCCCTCTTGACCTGATTCACATAATCTTACTGAGGATTCCGGTCAAACACCTTGGTCGCCTCAGGTGCGTTTCGAAGCTTTGGCACTCTCTCATTTCCGATCCAGACTTCGCGGAATCGCATCTTCACCTCTCTCTCGCACCCACCCATGCGTGCATCTACAGAAAAGTCTCCTCGGAATCTTACCTTGTTCACCTTGAAGAAGTATTTAATGGCGACAATTACCAAGTAAAAGAGGTATCTTTCCCTTTCAAAAAGCAGCCACCTTCTAAGTTTCGTGTAATGGGATCCTGCAGAGGGTTTGTTCTCGTACACCAAGAGCCACACTTTTTTGTAGTATGGAATCCACTCACCGGATTCAGCAAAAGAGTATCTTACTCTTGGTTAAATATTCTTCATCGTAGTAAGGGCAGGTACTTTTATTTTCCCGGTAATGCGATTCTGTATGGATTTGGTTACGATGCGACACGGGATGACTACTTAGTTGTTGTAGCTTGGAAGGATAGTAACTGCCAACTCTTAGATTGCTTGTCCTTGAGAACCAATTCATGGATTAATCTTGATGCTGCACTCCCCAAACGATTCGGTTTTTGTTTGTGGGAATCTGAGGGGTTGTTCTTGAATGGCTCTATTCATTGGTTGCCTTACTCTCTCAAACATTATAGTGAAGGTCTTCTTATATTTGATTTGAAGGAAAGAAGTTTCTCAAAGATGTCTTTGCCTGAACAACTCATAATGGGTGGTCCTGCCACATTTGTCATACTAGGAGGGTGCCTAGCCTTGTATTTTCAGGACTATGTTGAAGGTAACACACACATATGGGTGATGAAAGAATACAGAGTGCACTCATCTTGGACTTTGTATGTGATTCCTTGTTTAGAGTTTGAGCCTCTATGCTTATCCAATGGTAGTGACATTATTGCACTAGATTCTATTCTTGCTGGACCATTAAAGTTTGCCAAATATAATATCAGAGGAGAGCTACTCCAACATTTTACATGTCCTGCTCATCTTCCACACGATATTTACAAATATGGAAGTTACCTTGTATATACAGAGAGTCTCTTGCTGCTCCCTAGTGATAGTAAGCATAAGGATAAGAAGAACAATAATGTTATTTAACTCTTCTGCTATGCGTTGCACCACATTATCCCTGCTAGTTTTTATTGTTTTGTGATTAATGTAAAGTGATGAGCAAGATGCATGTGCATCAAGTTGCATTCAGATGTGAATTTTGACTATTCATGGTGAAACTTGATGTATCAGATGCTTGGGGGATTATTAATCAGTGTCTTGCTTTTTAAAGTCTAGTCTTGTGGTGAGGTTTTAGGGTTTAGCTCTTTTTCAGTTCTAAAGCTTGTAACCTCTACCATGAAAATCTTATATATGCTTCGTTATTATGCTGATTCCTATAGATAAATATACTTTTCTCATTGATTGTATACTTGTATACTCAGTTCGATGTTAGCTTTGACAACACCATAAAAAATTTTTAGCCGATGTGTATCTTTATAATGTTAGGCACATCACAATGAAGTAAAACTCAAGATTTATCTTAATGTCATACTAGTAATAAATATGTGACTGATAAAACCCTTGGGCAAAAAGGTATTGGTAATTAACCAAGAACTGAAGTTATAGGTATGCTATATGCCAAATGGAAGAAGTTCACGACAGTTCTTGAGCCTCCATATTCCATGCGGGAGTTTATAACAGTGGAAATGTTCTTCAACAATTAAGAGTTTCTAGGTTCGGAAGGGTGCAGATTGGATCAGGATGATCCTCTGTTGGGCAGTGTGCACCCCGATTTAGTCTCAAGTATCTTAAATGGATGAACATACTCAAATCCTGTGTCATTGATGATATTACATAATCATTACATCCAAAGTCCGAAATGCGAGCTGAATCGAAACCCATTCGATCAAGATTTTGCCGTCTTGGAATGCAATTCTCCCTAAAGCACATTAAAGAATGGATGCAGGAGTGATCATACTGCTTACTACAGGATTTGACATTGCCAAGGGATCTAATGTCTTTCACCGTGCATATATCTATACCTTTTTCAGCCCTACTCTCTGATATTCAAAGATCAAGAAGCAGGTCATAAATCCGGCAGCTTTTGACCCCTCTATCACTCCTTCTTTTTGCCACCATCACCAAGCTGCGATCCACCAACTCATTCAAGTAGTCTTCAGCAATTTCTTCTACTTCTGGTTCATCTAATATTCCTGTTTTTGGTGGCTGTATTAACCCTTCAGCAGTCTATAATAGTATTAATCGTTTCACAGGAATTGCATAGTCTTCGGGAAACATCTCAAAGTGTAAAAAACATGTTTTTAATCGATGAGGCAAGCTGTTATAACTAAGCTTCAACACCTCAGTGACTACTGTTATCCTTAGCAAGATACCAAATGACATTGCGCATGATTCTCATCCACTCAACTGTCAGTCGCTCCTTCTTCGCAACCACCCTGGCCAAGGTGATAATAGCAAGTGGTAAGCCTCTACATTTTTCAACCATTGATCTACCAATTGATTCTAGAACAGATGGGCACTCTCCTCCCCTAAAGACCTTCTTGCAAAATAGTTTGCAACTTTCATCATTATCTAGGAATGGAAGGGAGTGGGACTTTGATGCTGTATAATTTGCCACCTCATCCTTATGATCCACGAGTAAATTAATTAGTTAGTTAAACTAGTTAGTAGTTAGGTGATGATGGTGTAAGCAGTTAGTTATTTTCAGTTTTCAGTTAGGTGATACCTGGATCTTTCAATGGCTTCAAGAAGAGTATCTCTGATTCTATCACCAACTCTGAGGTTCTCATCATCTCTGAAGGAGGTGATTCCTCTCTCACACAGAGCATGATAGAGGCGATCTGTGAATCCGTATCGGGTGAAGCCTCTAAAGTTCTGAAAAACATCATATATGAAATGTGAGGAGCAAGATTCTGCATCATGATCTGCCATGAGATCAATTTTTAGTGGATCTTACAATTGTGATAGCATAGTTATTCAACCAGTGAGTTCTGACTCAATGAACCAATAAAGCATAGGTGAAAAAACACAGTGCTTGATAGAAAAGCTTTTGCAATTGTTAAAATTCTAAAGTCACATAAATGGAGATTATTTTAGTCATTCTCCATTACCTTGCTGTATCCTAAAGTTGCACATCCTGATTCATGTGTGTACATATTTTTATGTATTATTTATGCAAAAGTTGCATTATTGTGATTGACAAAATACCTATTCATACTACAGTCTAGAGCTACATCTACATCCTGAGGAAGTTTCTTCCTTTTCTCCAGCTCTTGCTTGTAGGGTTAGAAAGAGATATTAGAAATCAAAAGTCTGAGGTAATAGCCAAAATCATGGTTAGCTTTGAGAAAATAATCCGTGTAAAAATAACTTTATATTGTGTGTTTCAATGTATATATGAGTGACTAATTTCGTTGCAAATAAAACACAGGATTCACAAGTTGAGTGGAAAGAAGCTTCAAGAAATTGAAGTTTTATTTTGCTTTGAATTATGATTTTCTATCCAAATATGTATGGGAAAGAACATTTGAAAAGTGCAAAATGGAGTTTCGCGTCTTGTTAAATCCAATATATCTTTTGAAAATTTTCATTTGCTTTTTATATTTATTTTTTACCTGTGTACATTCTTTTTCTCCCTTTTGCTGCATTATCTTTGAGTGATCTATCTTTAAATTACTAGTTTTTGTTTTTTAGTACTAACCCCTCTTTTTATAATACAAAAGCGCTTACATAATTAATTGCCTTTTGTTCTTTGTTGACTTCTTGTGGTTGTAGAACAATGTAATAATTGGTGACTTGGTGAATTGTCTAAATAGAATATCACATTAAGTACAAAAATTGTGTATAGCCATAGGCTTTTACGAACTTTTAAGATTGTGTTACAAGTTTTGCTGTAAACTATGTTGTAGACACTAATAATAGTTTTTTCTTTTTGGTCGGAAATAATAGTTTTGTATCTCTGTTTCTTTCTCCTGTTTTTCTAGGCCTCTATCCAAGTATCACAACAAAAAAGACTAGTAAACTTGCTTGCTCCTATTTTTCCTTCATTTGGTTGATCCTTGTAACTACAACTTTTTATAGAACTATTTTTAATTCTATATTATAAAAATTACTCCTACGCTGTTATAAGAATCATCTAAGTTAATTTTATACTATTCGGTTTAAGGAGCATTGTTTTTCAAGATATATAATAGATTGAGCATGAAGTAAATTTTGCTATGCAAAACTTAAGATGTTTATAGATGCTGAAAATTGTTATATATTGGTATATAATACAAAAACATTATTTTGGTGGTAAGTCAACTATTAAGTACTTAATGTACACTTCTTGGCTTGTCTGCTTCCTTGAAACCACAAAACTGTTCTTGATTAGCTTGCTATCTATTCTTTTACTGTTGCTGTTCTTCCTTCTAAACCACAAAAATATTCTCGATCAGATTGCTATTTAGTCCGTTACTAAGGGATTTTATTACTCGTCATGCATAGCATTCCTTCAAGATGTCTCAGTTTCTTGAGCTTCCATAATCCATGCGGGAGGTAATGAAAACCATGTCCTTCAACAATTAGAGTTTCCAGATTCATAAGGGACGCGTGATTTCCATTGCGATTGAAATGCTGGGTTGGGAAGGTGAGCATGAAGAACCTTCCATTTTTTTGGGTTAAGATTTAGCATTGTGATGAACTCCACTAGTAGTCCAATTTGATTATGTCAATCAATCTTGATGTATTATCTTAGATTTGATTTGTAAATATGATGGCTTAATTCAGACAATAGTTTGTGAATATGTCATTTTCTAACTGATTTTATGCGCCAAGATTAAGCAATCTTGCATTCATTACCTAGTATTAAGGTTCCATCTATCTATGGTAGTGCATAATAACTTAACATGTTATAGTTATGAACCAATCTGAGCTTGCATTACTATTATTTTTGCTTATGATCCATGCAAAATGTTAGTCAAATGAGTTGAATTACCGGTTTACCTCCATTGTTAAGTGGAACGATGCAACTACTTTAATTTGATTTGAAGAAAAGGAGCTTCTCGGAGATATTTGTGCTTGGACAAGTGAAGTTTAGCAGTTTATTTTTATAATGATAATGCCGAAACTAAAGATATGGGTCATGAAACAGGGGAGGCTGCAACATTATCCACTTTTTTTTTTTTTCTAGTTTGACTATTAATGAATCTGATAAGAAGATGAAAAAAAAAGGGTAACATTGTCTCATGTTTTGCAACTAGTTCAGAGCTTGCTTGTTTACCTTCTTTCACTTCACAATGAGATATTAAATTATTTTTTTAATGCACTTTCTTTTAGATCGATCAACATTAAAATTTGGTTAGTAAAAATATTTTCTGATTAAAGTTTTAGTATTTTTTATTTATAAGATGCCATGGAGAAAGAAAAAAAAAAATACTAGAAATATAATAAAAAAAATTTCTTTAGTTAATCGATACTTAAAACTTAGAAGTCTTAAAACAAAGCAAACAAGCTAAGCTTTTATTTCAATTAACCTTTACTTGCATTGTCAATACTATTGTTGCTTAGTTTGACTATTTTCATTGGTTAAAAACTTTGACTAAAATCAACCTTAACTCAAAAAAATAATCAATTGCTTCCTTTAATATTATTTAATTAAAACATATTCTTATTTTTTTGGATGCACATTTATAATTAAGATTAATTTAAATTTTAAAAACTAAAATTTTTTTAACTTCTTACCCACTTCATAGTTAGTTATTATTTTTTTTTGTTATGTTTCTTCATTCTCTGTAATACGGTTTTTTTCTTTCTTCTATTCTGCTACAATATTCCAATTTGTATCTGCAATTCAAAGTCAGTGCATTTAAAAAAAATTAATCCCTTACTTATTGTACTTTTGATAAAATGTAGGATTTGTTTTACGACTTTCTAGTGATGAATGGTCTAATATAATTATATACACCAACTAAAATATTTTCAATTGTAGTTTCTTTTTCAATTGTAACACATCTAAAATTATTAAGTTATACCGAAAATATTTTTGAAACACATCCAAAATCATAAATTTAAAATTTAAATTTAAATATTAAAAAATAATTGTAACACATCTAAAATTATGAAGTTATACCGAAAATATTTTTAAAACACATCCAAAATCATAAATCTAAAATTCAAATGTAAATATTAAAAAACAATTGTAACACATCTAAAATTACGAAGTTATACCAAAAATATTTTTGAAACACTTCTAAAATCCGGAAATTGCACATGCAAAAATAATTTAACATTGCAATATATATGAAAATCTCTCGAGGTCATTTTATTCGATTTTTATTTCAAAAAATAAAAAATTTATATAGAATAATAAAAAAGTAATGGTGTTTTATTTAAAAAAATCAAAAATTTATATAGAATAATAAAAAAGTAATGGTATCAGAGATCCATCCAAACCTTAGGTAAGTTTTTGGTGTGGACGAACGGCGACGTTGATGCAGACGAACGGCGACGAGGAGGAAGTAGATGGCGACGAAGATGAGTATTGACGAAGGGGAATGCGGCTTTGTGAATGAGCGCCAAGAAGGAGGAATGCAGCGGCGAAGAATGACTTCTCTGGGTTTTTGATGTGTGACTTCTGGTCGATATGGGGACGAACGTGACTTCTCTGCTTTTTAGTGTTTTAATTTGTACGAGTTTAGTTAATAATTAAATGTTTTACGGCTTATTTTAGAATTTTAAATCAAAATTTTGAATTTTAAATAATTTAATTTTTAGATATGTATTTAAATTATAATATATTAAATATGAAACAAAAATTTAAAATTTAAATTTTAAATTTCTGTTTTATTTAGTTTGTATTTTAAATATTATTTCATTTTAAGAAGAGACTAAATCTATTCATAATTTTTAGATGTGTTTATTTTAATTTTTTAAAATTATTGTAATGAAAGACGGAATATTTATTGTACCATTTTTAAAAGATACTTAGTTGAATTGTTTGCTGAAATAACTCTTTCCAAGGTTGCATTATTTCATATTTTCATTTGAAAAGAAAAGCGAAAACGGGGGAAAATTCTCGTCTTTATAAACGGATTGAGGGGATTTGCATATGAACCTTCTTCCTTGCCAAAAACCCAAACAATGGGACCAATAGAAATGGAGCAATCGAGCATGGAGAAGAAGAAGCTCAAGAACTTCAACGATCTCCTTCCTCTGGAGCTGATACGGGAAATCTTACTGAGGGTTCCCATCAAACACCTTGCGCGCGTAAGGTGCGTTTCCAAGCTATGGAACACTATTATTTCCGATCCCAATTTCACAAAATCCCATCTTGACCTCTCTCTCGCACCCTCTCATACATGCTTCTTCCTCCAAGACAATTCTCACGCTTACTCAGTTGACCTCAACGCACTGCTTCAAGACGATAATGATGGCGTTGATGCAACAGTCCTCTCTCTCCCTTCCATGAAGAAGCCATCTTTTGATTTCCATCTTCTTGGTTCCTGCAGAGGGTTTGTACTCTTACAGCGCGAACCACAGTTTCTTATCCTATGGAACCCACTCACGGATTCCAGCAAAAGAATCTCATACTCTCACATGGTTAATGCCGCAACAAGAGATAGAGATTATGATTATCTTGCTAAGGTCTTCTGCTTTCTCCATGATGCCCTTCTATGTGGCTTTGGGTATGATTCGTCACAAGATAATTATGTAGTAGTTGTAGCATATAAGGATAAAGACGACAAAAACCATTTTGATCTTTGTTATTTGAGAAGCAATTCATGGATTAGTCTTGATGCTGCACTTCCCAAATCATTGTACTGGGGTTATTGGAAACCTGAGGGGTTGTTCTGTAACGGGGCTTTTCATTGGTCTCCTTATGAATACTGTATTGACATTCTTATCTTTGATCTGAAGGAAAGAAGTTTCTCTAAGATATCTGTGCCAATAGAAACAACAGACCTATATCACCCCTGTCTTGTCCTGCTAGGAGGGTGCCTAGCCTTGTATTTTTATGAAGAGATTACAACTGAGATATGGGTGATGAAAGAATATAAAGTGCAGTCGTCTTGGACCCTCTATGAGATTCCCCTTGGATTCTTTAAGCCTCTGTGCTTATCTGCAAATGGGGATATTATTGGAAGATGTTATCCTTCAGATGGTGAAGTAGGGTTCTATATATATAATGTCAGAGGAGAGCTGCTCAAACATGTTAATGTTCAATATCTTTATGGTGATCCCATCCACATAAGGTCCGTTGTGCATGTGGACTGTCTCATGGCTGTCCGTAGCAACATCAAGCAGAAGAAGAGAAAAAATGGTATATAATTATAACGTGTGCTTTGCACAATTTTCTGGCTGTTAATTTTGCTTGCCTATTATTCATTAAAAACAAATAAGCTTGATGGATTATGCAGAAAGTTGCAACCAAATGTGAGTTTTCATCATTGATAGTGAATTTGAATTCCATTAACCCATGTCTTGCTTCTCATTGTCACGTCTCTCATTGAGGTTCTTTGAGATTAGGATTATTTCTTTTTTGATTGTCTAATGCGGTGAATTTTACTGGTTGATCTTTTCCACAGGCTTTCAGAATCAAAAACAGGTAAAACAAGGGAAGTGAATTAGGAGCTAAAGTGGGAACAACTTGCACACTTGATTGTGTTGTAAATGAAGTGTAGGATTTGCAAGTTGAGCTGGAAAGAAGCTTCTCAAATCTCTTGTTCTATTTTTCTTTTGCTTTTAAAGTATGATTTCCTTCCAACTATGTTTGGGGAAAACTCAAACATTTGAAAATGCAATTAAGTTTTCTCTTGTTAAATTCAATATGTCTTTTAATTATATATAATAGTAAAATAATATTTCTTAGATTAAGTATGCAGTTGAAGTTTTACATTTACTTCTTTATGTTTTATCGCAGTACAATATTTCCTTTGTTGCATTATCTTTGACTGATCTATCATTAGATTCAGTTCTTTCAATACTAATTCCTCTGTTTAAATGATTCTAAAAAGCTTATATTGCAATTGCCTTTCTTCTTCGGACAATGTATACACACAATATCAAACTCTACAATGAGATTTAACATGTGAATTCTACCTTGAGATTTATCAATTTGCTATTTCAGTTTTCTGAATGATTTTTTATTTGCTTTAAGAGTGAGCTGTATTGGCTCAGTAAGTTCCATTTTCTGCATGTATGTACATAAATATAAGCATATAATCATCTTGATTATAAGTCGGGCAAAAGTGGATTGTTTAAAATAGTATTTCTTTTATACGAACTAAGACGATAAAAAATAGTGGATACTACAATGAAGATTTTATAATTGTCTTCATGTAAATATACTTCTTTTTTTATCATTAGATGATAAATTGTAGAGTTTAATTTTGATATGTTATAAAAGTATTATCTTTATTTAAAGTGTGGCTAAACAAACAAATTTCACTCTTAAGTCTTAACACAAGTATATTTATAAAAAAAAGTTTTTAACATCTTTATTTGAGTTATTTGAGTAGGTGCCTAAAAAGATACATCACACATAAAACTAAACAAACACCATGATATACAAGACCCAACCTCACAACATCCAAAATAGAACAGCTCTCCAGTTAACTCGCATATCCCATCTAAAAATATCTCCCTTCAATCCTTCACATCTGTAACATGTTGAGCTTGTAAGCGACAACATTATTTTGGTGGCAAATCCGCCATGTGCACTTGCCCTGTCTGCTTCTTTGAAACCACAATTGTTCTTGATGAGTTTGCTATCTATTTTCTTCTTCATCATCATCTTCATAATATCTTTAAAACCAAAAATTTGTTCTTGATCAGATTGCTATCACTCAGTTACTAAGGATTTGTATTTTACATTCTTACATCAACCTGCTACACTTAAACTAATATGTAAAAGAAATTACCAATCCGAGACGGATAGATCAGACTAGAGTAATTAGCAATATTTCAGAATATGCATAATGGAAATAATTTAATGTGTACAATGAGGGCAATTTAACATTTACTTTATAAAGTCTTTCTTTGAAATGAAAATATTTGAATACCTATACATTTCTTTTTTTCTGGTGTGAAATCTCAGGATGATATTCCTGTTGGGTCTTCTGGGTATTGAGAAAACTACATTGCTTCTAGCACTTGCAGGAAACTTGACCGTAACTTTAGAGTTTGTTCCTATTTCATTATGCTTTCTTTTTTTTTTTTTCAACTATATAATTAGTTATTACCTCCATTTCCAAAAAACTGTCCATATGAGTGGTTTAAAGGTATTTATTTGTTTCAAAATATTTTGTATGAGAATTGCTTAGTTTAAAATCATTTATAGGGATTTAATGGTAATTTCTGGTTGAATTCTAAATAGCTATACTTAAGAATCATTACAATTGCTTTTATTTCTTTTCATTTATTTTTACATTTTATGAGTGATTGATTATGTTTCATTGGGCACTTTGTTTGTATTTTATAATTCAAAGAGGTCCTTTGCTAATTTGAATTGTTCATTCTTCAGATTGCTCTCTCTTTACTTGGCTTATCGAGCATTTTCTTCACCTATAATAATAATATACTGCTTTGCTTTGCTTCCCTTCACAATTTTGGTTAATATACTGCTTTGCTTTGCTTCTCTTCACAAGTTCGGTTCTTACTTAATTAGCATAATCATCTACTAAATTAAACATGTGTAATAACAATTTTTTCTTTTTCTTAATTATCTCCTACTTCAACTAATAGCATGGTGTGTAGTATAGCTAGCTAGATAGATCAGAGAATAATATTGCATGCCTATTTAAATATGATGCAAAATTGATTTTTATGAAGAAATAATAATGCAAAGGTACAAGTAGCAGCAGAGCAGTAGAGAATATACATGTATATGTTAGCACAAGTAGTTTCATTTCTCATCTTTACAAATTCTCATCATCAATCATTTATGGTTTGCTACTTTTTGTGCATCATCATTCAGATTCCAAACAATTGTCTATTTTATTCTTTAGATATATTTATATACAATCCTTTCATTTGCTTAGTTTGTTAATTCTCAATCTCTTTACCTACATATAGGCTAATAGTACTTAGTGTTACAAGTCTCAAGTGTGCCCTTTTTTTTTACAAGTCCTTTTTGTATTTGTCATTTAAAAAAATCATACTTTTCTCTTATTCAAATTATTAGTCTCTGTTTGAGTTTATAATTATGTTCATTTTTTTTAGTTTTACAAGGTATGCAAAGTAACAAGTGTAGCTACCATTTTTATTGGCAGTTTTGCTATCTTCTTATGTGAATTAACTCATAACTTGCACCGGGTTGGTTTTTCCATTATGCTTCTTAATGAATATGTTAGTTAATTTTTTAGTGTTATTTCTCTCTGATCTGAATGAATGAATGGAACTCCCCTATTATGCTTTGCAAGGAATCATTCAAATGGAAGCATTTTTTTCCCGAGTTATGTAAACTATGTTTTCATACAGAAAATTTTAAGGAAAATTATGTAGTAATTCTATAAAATTTTTTCCTGGTATGATGTATTATGCAAGTTATTTTTTGAATACGAAATTGTGCTATATTAGACCTTCTATAATATTTATTGATAATTTATTATTTGTTTCCTTTCAAGTATTACTTAATGCGGCATATGATTTTCTAATTTTCTGAATGATAGTTCATTGAATTGACCAATTGTCATATTATCATGTAGCAGGGTTCTTTTTACCTTTGCACGGTTTCTTTATTTGTGGAATCTATGACTTCACAAATATTATTATTGTGTTTCTTCTTAAAGATTAAAAGTGTTTCATCCTGATACAATTAGTTTTAGTCTTAGACTTTTAGCCTTTTGATGGCTGATTTATATAACTCAATTGCATAAGATAACATTTGTAATATATTAATACTTTCCCATTATATGGATGACTACAGTAGATTTTTTTATGTTTGTTTCTGTATTAAATTTGCTATATTCTTAAGTTCATATTCAGACTAATAATGTTATTTTATGAAATTATCTTTCTTTTTCCAACAGATTAATTCTTTGATATATATAGTAGACTTTTTTGTTATTCTTGAATTTTCTATATATTTTGTTTTATCTGTTCTGAATTTGCTTTAGTATAGCATATCATTTTTTTTTTATCTATTCTCACTATTTTATATATTTGTTATGTGTCTTTGTTGCTAAAAACATTAGTTGAATATATATGATTCGGGCATTCATCTATTTATTTTCTAAATTTGATCTGTTTTGTTTCGTTCTGTTTTACCTTTTCTAGATTTCTTACAATTTGAATGCTACTTCATATCATTGTTGGTTCTACGCACTAGCATATCAGGAAGATATCAGGGCCTGTAACAAAGGATTGATAATTGCTTTAACTCAATATTGTGATTCATACTAATCCTATGGTTGAACTCTTTTGATATATTAGAATGAGGATGGAGATTCTAACAAGTCAAAATCTGAGGTGAATGACGATAGTAATGATGATAAAGATGTGATGGAGCTTTGTAATTTATTTTCAATTCTAAAATAGATTCTGACATTAGTTGTTATTGTTTGTTAATGATGGTTCTAGTTGAACTTGAGAAGGGGGGGTTGAATCAAGTTGGTTAAAAACTCTAAGATTTTAAGTTCTGTTTTTGCTGTTGCTTGAGTTGCAGGAGATTATTTGAAATAGTCTCATATGCAGAACATTAAAAGAAGAGAGAAGAAGAGAAAGGGGCCAGCATGTATCCTGGTTCGGATTCCTAGTGCCATGAATCCTACATCCAGTCTCCACCACAAACCATAGTGGAATTTCACTATAATTCTCAGATTACATTCACCAATACTATTGAATTAATTCCTAATCCAACTAGTATCTACCCCTAAGCTTCATATACCAAAGCTTAGCAACCCCAAAGTGCTATCCCAACTTGGAAGGGGAATCTACACAGATTCAATACTCACCAAGTGCTAACCCAACTTGGCAAGGGGAACTAATCCTAGTTCATTCACCCTAATTACATCTGAAAAACAGTGGCTATTTTGCATCACTTTTACCTTTTCTCTCTTGGCTTTTGATCCTCACATATTTGCCTTTTCTCAAAACAGAAAACAACGCAAGACAGCCATAACAAAAAATCAGACTTAAGCTTGAGTAGAAGAAAGAGATTTCAGCTCTATATTAGAGATGGTGCTCTGAATGTGTGTCTCTCTTCCTTATCCTTAGAAGATGAAATGAAGCTTCATATATATCTTCAGCTAGGCTTCATTGTAGCTTCTTCCTCTTTTCTTTTCCTTGCTGCCCGTTGGAGTGGTCCTTGATGGCATGCAGTCCTTTCTTCATCCTGCTCCACTTCCCCTGCTGTCCGAGGAGCTCCACCACTACCTCTGCTGTCCTTGGTGTTTCTTTCTTCCTTGGCATGTTCCTCTTTTCCATTCTGCTCCATGATCTCTGCCATACGAGGAGCTGCTCCTTGCTTCTGCATATTTGTGTTTTGCTCAACCACCAACAAAATGTTGCTCTGCTATTGTTCTTGGGTTAGTGGGGTGTGCCTTTGTGTCCTTTCTTGCTTTTGCAGAGCTACACTTGTCCTTGCATGAATACAGCTGTCCTCATATTACTTTTATCAAATATATGCATAATCATTTAATGTTGCTGAACGGTGTTATGAGGAAATTGTTGGACTTGGTTACTGCACTAAGGAACATTGTGAGCTGCTTTTCTATTTGCTGTGATGGGCTTATGTATCAAGTGCTTGTATATTTGGGCCTGCCACAATAAAGCACACATTAAACAATATTGGGCTTTTAACCCAAACTAATGTTTGTCATCATAATGTAACCCAAAATCAAACTAGGCTCAACAATCTCCGCCTTGATGACAAACATGATAAAAGAGGGAAAATAAAAAATTTACTGAGTTAAGAATACTTCCCTTTGATGACATTCAGATTGTGAGTTGCTCCCCCTGAATGCTAGCATTACTCCCCCTTGATCATGGCTTACATCTTTTCCTGAACAAATCTTAACAAACAACCAGGACCAAAATTTCCATGCAGTATATCACAGTAATAATAACACAGAGCAATTGACACTAGGCATGATACACAGGAATTAACAAGTTACTTAGCAGCATAAAGCATCATTGTTCTTAACTATCACTATTAATCCCCTAAGCCAAACTAACATTCCCTTTCTTTTCTCCCCCTTTTGTCATCAAGGGAGGAAAGGAAAAACCTGCACAAAATTTGTTAGTGGCTGGTGCATAGAGTTCAAGTAGCAGAGCAGTTTAAGTCTGTTACAGTCATCCAAAAAAAATGAACAAGTTCAAAACGAAACAAGTCATAGTCGCAGATGAGATAACAAGGAGCTAGGCATCAGAGTTAGATTCATCAGAGGTTCCATCGTCCTCCCCCTCATTGTCAGAAGTTGTGAGGCCAACCTCGATGTCCTCCACAAAGTCTCGTAGAATCCGAATCCTGCCCTTAGTCTTTTTGAGAGCATTTTCCTCCAAAACTTGATTCCTTTTGCGCTCAGCACCATGATGGAGAAGAAGATCTGTCAGATTGAGGAATTCTTCAAGGACATTCTTCAGAATGCGTGTCATGACCTTGATTGTAGTGGAGGTGGAAGGGGGAATCAGAGGATCCTCATCAACAGAGGGAACATCAGTGCTGTCATCAGCTTGGCGACGCCTAGGAGCTGTTTTCTTTACTGCACCACCCCCTTTGATATATGAGTTACAATCTTTAGCAATTTCAGCCCCAAAATCAACATTGTAATATTGAAAAATTTTTGTAAGAAGCATGCCATAGGGTAAAGCATTTTTGGTACTGATACAAGCATACATATGCCTTACAAGTAAATAAGCAAAAGAGATGGGAATTTTTGAAAGTAGTGCATACAAAACCAGTGTGTCACAGAATGAGACGCGTTGAAAAGAACCGCTCTGAGGCAAGATGACATGGTTTACAATCCTGTGCAGCTGGGCACGGACTGGACCAAGAGATTTATGAGTAGGAGTGTTACCTTCTAGGAGAGGGATATTGATGCAGACAGTGCTTAGGGCATCAAAATATGAAACATTGAGCGTATCATCCCACTTACCAGAGGTGTAGACATCAGGGCCACGGTCCTGGTAATCTAGGGCTTTGCCTAGGTGATATTTGTCTAGAATGATCACTTTGCCTTTAACAAAAGAGGCGATTCTCCCTTCTTTGTAGGTCATGTTGCTATAGAACTGTTTTACCAAATCAGGGTAAACTTTCTCTTTGATGGACAGTATGGATGTCCAACCTTGATATGCAAACAATGGGGTAAAGTTCAGGCCTTTCCTACGGAGTTTGTCAAGATTGACAAGCTTCGGGGGACAGAGTTTACGCTCGTAGACATCTTTGCAGAAAAACAGATAGTTCATGAGAGATTGAAAACGACGACGATCAAAGGACTCATCAGGAAAATCAGCATAAAATGACTTGTAAGCAATAGGATTTGAGAGTCTAGGTTCAGCAACAGGACGGAGGTCAAAGTCAATGACTGTACCGCGAGTATGGCGATTCTGAGTGGGGTGAGTCTCTTCGTCTTCGTGAAGAGGCCTCTTTCCTCTGAATGAGCTGGGCTTGGAAGAACTAGGCTGAGATGTGTTTTGTGGAGGAGGAGGAGGAGATGTGGGGCGAGGAGCAACGCCAGGGCGGCGAGCAGTGGTCTTAGTGCGGACCATGTCAGGAGAAGGGTTTGGAAGTGGAGAAGGTGAGGAATGAGTGGGAGAATGAGAAGGAGATGAGTGTGTGTGATCAGAACGGTGGGTGCCACTGTGGGAGCCTCTGCGAGCAACTCTTTTCTTTCGAGCCATATATATATAGAATCACTGGTTTGGAGAAGATGAAAGAGTGGAGAGTAAAGAGTGTGGTGTGAATGAATGCATGCAGTGGGAAGTTAATATAGGCTTGAGAAGTGTAAAGGTTGCACCTTGAAAAGATAAAAATCCAATCTTGGAAAACGCTTTGAAAGTTACAGCTGTAACCTTCGTACGTTTCAGATGAAAACCAACAAGAGGAAATTTGAAAAACAAATGTAAATTGAAAAGCAACCTTGAGGTAAAGTCCAAACCAAATAAGCTTTTTAAAAAGAAACCCAACTCAAACAAATAGTAGCTGCCAAAATTTGAAAAAAAATTGAAGTTAGTTCAGAGGTCCAAAAAATAAAGCCCAAATCATTTCGAAAGCCCACTATTCAAAACTTGTTTAAAAAATGAAGAAACCCCACAGTTTTTACTAAAGAAAAAGCCCACGGTTCTGAAAGCTGGTGCAGCACATGGTGTCCATCTTTCATCATGGTCAGATTAGAATCCATTAGCTCCATAATAACTTAGTGAATTTTACTCATCATCTGCCAAAAAATCTCACCGCGATTTATGAGACAAAACACAAAAGATCTCATTATCAGAAAGAATTAAGAAAACAGAGATGAAGCAAGAATGCCCAATTCAGTTCGCAGCTTACAGAACCTCTCTTCAATCAATGGTTTGGTGAAAATATCTGCTAGCTGACCATCAGAATTAACAAACTGAATATCCAAATTTCCATTTTGCACATGTTCTCTAATAGAGTGAAAACGAACTTCAATGTGCTTAGTTCTTGAGTGCAAGACAGGATTTTTGGAAATGTTAATAGCACTCATGTTGTCACAAAATAATGGAATATTAGAGACATTCAGTTTATAATCAGCTAGTTGAGTTTTCAGCCATAATAATTGAGAGCAACAAGAAGAGGCTGCAATATACTCAGCTTCGGCTGTTGAAAGGGCCACAGTAGCTTGCTTCTTGCTAGACCAAACAATAAGGGATTTCCCAAGAAAACAGCACATGCCGCTTGTGCTTCTTCTATCAATCCTATCCCCAGCAAAATCTGCATCACAGAAACCCACTAATTGAAAAGAATCAGTTTTAGGAAACCATAACCCATAATTAGTGGTACCAAGAACATTGGTGCACGAAATTGCAATAACACTTTTGCAATCCCGCACAACTAACCAGCAAGTGCACTGGGTCGTCCAAGTAATACCTTGCGTGAGCAAGGGTCGATCCCACGGAGATTGTCGGCTTGAAGCAAGCTATGGTTATCTTGTAAATCTTAGTCAGGATATCAGAAATTATCAGGATTGATTGTAAGAAGCAAAAGAACATGTAATAGTTACTTGTACTGCAGTAATGGAGAATGGGTTGAGGTTTGGAGATGCTCCATCTTCCGAATCTCTGCTTTCCTACTGTCCTCTTCATCAAACACGCATGTCTCCTTCCATGGCAAGCTCGTGTAGGGTCTCACTGTTGTCAGCAGCTACCTCCCATCCGCGCAGTGAAAGCTAATGCAAAGCACTCTGTCACAGTGCCGCCAATCACCGGTTTGGTTCCCTCCCCTACCGGAATAACTCTTTTGCGTCTGTCACTAACGCCCAGTAGGTTACAGGTTTGAAGCACGTCACAGTCATTCAATCATTGAATCCTACTCAGAATACCACAGACAAGGTTTAGACCTTCCGGATTCTCTTGAATGCTGCCATCAGGTCCTGCCTATACCACGAAGACTCAGAAGAATCCAAGAGATAACTACTCAATCTAAGATAGAACAGAGGTGGTTGTCAGGCACATGTTCATGGTTGAGAATGATGATGATTGTCACGGATCATCACATTCATCCGGATTAAGAACAAGTGTTATCTTAGAATGGAAGCAAGCATGATTGAATAAGAAACAGTAGTAATTGCATTAATCCATCAAGACACAGCAGAGCTCCTCACCCCCAACCATGGGGTTTAGAGGCTCATACTGTGGAAAGAACGTGTACAAAAATGTTATGAGGTCATAAGGTACTGACTACAATGTCAAAAGGTCCTATAAGTAGTAAACTAGTATCCTCAGTTTTACAGAAATGAGTAAATGACAGAAAAATCCACTTCTTGGGCCCACTTGGTGTGTGCTTGGGCTGAGCAATCAAGGAAATTCGTGTAGAGACCTTTTCTGGAGTTAAACGCCAGTTCTCATGCCAGTTTGGGCGTTTAACTCCAACTTTTATTCCAGTTCCGGCGTTTAACGCTGGAATTTCTGAGGCCGGATTGCTACGCGGGTTTGGGCCATCAAATCTTGGACAAAGTATGGACTATTATATATTGCTGGAAAGCCCTGGATGTCTACTTTCCAATGCCGTTGAGAGCGCGCCAATTGGGCTTCTGTAGCTCCAGAAAATCCGCTTCGAGTGCAGGGAGGTCAGAATCCAACAGCATCTGCAGTCCTTTTCAGTCTCTGGATCAGATTTTTGCTCAGGACCCTCAATTTCAGTCAGAAAATACCTGAAATCACAGAAAAACACACAAACTCATAGTAAAGTCCAGAAAAGTGAATTTTAATTAAAAACTAATAAAAATGTACTAAAAACTAACTAAAAGATACTAAAAACATACTAAAAATAATGCCAAAAAGCATACAAATTGTCCGCTCATCACAACACCAAACTTAAATTGTTGCTTGTCCCCAAGCAACTTGAAAATCAAAATAGGATAAAAAGAAGAGAATATACTATAGACTCCAAAATATCAAAGAAACATAGTTCCAATCAGATGAGCGGGACTAGTAGCTTTTTGCCTCCGAACAGTTTTGGCATCTCACTCTATCCCTTGAAGTTCAGAATGATTGGCATCTATAAGAACTCAGAACTCAGATAGTGTTATTGATTCTCCTAGTTAAGTACATTGATTCTTGAACATAGCCAGTGTATGAGTCTTGGCTGTGGCCCAAAGCACTCTGTCTTCCAGTATTACCACCGGATACATACATGCCACAGACACATAATTGGGTGAACCTTTTTAGATTGTGACTCAGCTTTGCTAAAGTCCCCAATTAGAGGTGTCCAGGGTTCTTAAGCACACTCTTAATGCCTTGGATCACAACTTTATTTCCTTCTCTTTTTTCTTTTCTTTTTTTCTTTTTTTTTTTTCGAAATTTTTTTTTTTCACTGCTTTTCTTGCTTCAAGAATCAATTTTGATGATTTTTCAGATCCTCAATAACAGTTCTCTTTCTCCTCATTCTTTCAAGAGCCAACAATTTTAACATTCTTAAAACAACAAATTCAAAAGACATATGCACTGTTCAAGCATTCATTCAGAAAACAAAAAGTATTGTCACCACATCAAACTAATTCAACTAGTTTCAGAGATAAATTTTGAAATCCTGTACTTCTTGTTCTTTTGTGATTAAGGCATTTTTCTTTTAAGAGAGGTGACGGATTCATAGGACATTCATAGCTTTAAGGCATAAACTTTATTATTTTTATTAATTAAGAACAAGACTCAAATATAGATATAAGATGAGACTAAAAATAGAGGAAAGAATAAAAAAACGAAAAACAGAGGCTCCTAATGGTAGAGGTTTTCACAGAGTTAGGACTCAACAACCTTGATTTTGAGAAGTGGATGCTCCCCCAGCTTGGGAGGAGAGCTTTTGGCGCTTCAGTTCTTTGATTTCACGCCCCTGCTTCTCTTGTTCCTTCAGCAATTTGCAGATCATGCAGTTCTGATTCTGCTGTTCTTCCTTCAGTTGTTCCATAGTCTCTTGCAGCTTGTTGATAGATGCTTCTAGGCTGGCCCAGTAGCCAACTTCAGGGAGCTCAGGGAGGAACTCATGCGCCCTCCTCTTGATAGAGTTGTCTTGCACTTGTCCTTCCATTGACTTCTTGGTGATTGGGTGTTCAATGGGTATGAACTCATCTACTCCCATCTTCACCCCAGCCTCTTTGCAGAGCAAGGAAATCAAACTTGGATAAGCCAATTTGGCTTCAGTGGAGTTCTTATTTGCAATTGTGTAAATCTCACAAGCAATCAAGTGATGGACCTCCACCTCCTTTCCAAGCATAATGCAGTGAATCATCACTGCTCTTTTGATGGTAACCTCAGAGCGGTTGCTAGTGGGTAATATGGAACGCCCAATGAAGTCTAGCCAACCTCTTGCAATTGGTTTGAGGTCTCCCCTCTTGAGTTGGTTTGGGACACCCTTAGAATTGGTTATCCACTTAGTTCCAGGGAGGCATATGTCCTCTAGAACTTGATCCAACCCCTTATCTTCTCTCACCATCCTCCTCTTAAAGGAATCAGGATCATCTTTCAGTTGAGGTAACTGGAAGATTTCTCTTATTTGGTCCAGATGGAAGTATATAACTTTCCCTCTGACCATGGTTCTGTGGGTATGGTAGGCAGTTCCAGTCATTCTTTGCTTATCTGTGAGCCACAGATTTGAATAGAATTCCTGAACCATGTTCCTTCCAACCTTTGTCTCAGGATTGGTCAGAACTTCCCAACCTCTGTTTCGAATTTGCTCTTGGATCTCCGGATATTCATCTTCTTTCAGATCAAATTTAACTTCCGGGATCACTGACCTCAGACCCATTATTTTGTGATAATGGTCTTCATGTTCTTTGGTTAAGAACTTCTCTTCATTCCAAAGATTCTTTGGATTAGTCTCTTTCTTTCCTCTTGAGTTGGTTTGTTTTCCCTTGGGAGCCATGATATTGATGAACCTTAGCTTAGTGATCACGGAAAAGCACACCAAACTTAGAGGTTTTGCTTGTCCTCAAGCAAAAAGAAAAGAAAGAAGAGAAGAGAGGGAGAGAGAGAGGAAATTCGAATGGTGTGAGGAAGGAGGGGTGAGGAACATTCATTTATAGAGTGGGGGGGAAGGAGATTTTCGAAAACAAAAGAGAGATTTGAAAGGAAATTTGAAAAGATATGAAAAATATTTGAGAAAAGGGTGAGTTTTTGAAAAAGATTTGAGATTATTTTGAAAAATATTTGAAAAAAAAAATGGTTTTGATTTTTGAAGATTTGAAAGTGAGTGATGAATGATTGAAGTGTGATTTTGTAGAAAAGTATGGGTGAGAAAAGGAAAGTTTGAAAAAATCTGATTTGAAAACAAAATTGTGGTCCCCCCACCTTTCTGGCGTTAAACGCCCAGAATGGCACCCATTCTGGCGTTTAACGCCCACTTGGCACCCCTTTTGGGCGTTTAACGCCCAGCCAGGTACCCTGGCTGGCGTTAAACGCCAGAAAACCTTCCTCACTGGGCGTTTTTCTGAACGCCCAGTGATGCTGCACACCTGGCGTTAAACGCCCAGAATGGTGCCCATTCTGGCGTTTAACGCCCAGAATGGTACCATTACTGGCGTTAAACGCCCAGAATGGTGCCCATTCTGGCGTTTAACGCCCAAAATGCCCCTTACTGGCGTTTTTTCGCCAGTAAGCTCATTTTCTCTGCTTTTTGAGCTGAATCCTTCTGTAACTCTGTGAATTCCTTCATTTTTGATACTTGCCTCTGTAAGAACTAGTCTTACACCTTCCTAATGACTGGGTTGCCTCCCAACAAGCGCTTCTTTACTGTCTTTAGCTGGACTTCCACTGAGAATCACTCAAGTCTCAGTTCTGAGCATTCCTGCTCAAAATTTCCTTCAAGATAGTGTTTGATCCTCTGTCCATTAACAATGAACTTACTGTCAGAATCAATATCCTGAAGCTCAACATACCCATATGGTGACACTTTTGTAATCACATATGGACCCCTCCAACGGGATTTGAGTTTTCCTGGAAACAGTCTGAGCCTAGAGTTGAAGAGGAGAACTTTTTGTCCTGGCTCAAAGACTCTGGTTGACAATCTCTTGTCATGCCACTTCTTTGCCTTTTCCTTATAGATCTTAGCATTTTCAAAGGCATTGAGTCTGAACTCTTCTAGCTCATTTAGCTGGAGCAATCTTTTTTCACCAGCTAACTGTGCATCCATGTTTAGGAATCTGGTTGCCCAGTAGGCTTTATGTTCCAGTTCCACAGGCAAATGACAGGCCTTTCCATACACCAATTGGTATGGGGAGGTCCCTATAGGAGTCTTGAATGCTGTTCTGTATGCCCACAGAGCATCATCCAAGCTCTTTGCCCAATCCTTTCTTCGGGACATCACAGTCCGTTCCAGGATTCTTTTTAGCTCTCTGTTAGAGACTTCAGCTTGCCCATTTGTCTGTGGATGATACGGAGTTGCCACTTTATGGCTGATTCCATATCTAACCATAGCAGAGTATAGCTGTTTATTGCAGAAATGAGTGCCCCCATCACTGATTAGCACTCTGGGGACGCCAAACCTGCTGAAAATATTTTTCTGGAGGAATTTCAGCACAGTCTTGGTGTCATTGTTGGGTGTAGCAATTGCTTCTACCCACTTGGATACATAGTCCACTGCCACCAGAATGTAAGTGTTTGAGTATGATGGTGGGAATGGCCCCATGAAGTCAATTCCCCATACATCAAACAATTCTATCTCTAATATCCCTTGTTGAGGCATGGCGTATCCGTGAGGCAGGTTACCAGCTCTTTGGCAACTGTCACAGTTACGCACAAACTCTCGGGAATCTTTATAGAGAGTAGGCCAGTAGAAGCCGCACTGGAGAACTTTAGTGGCTGTTCGCTCACTTCCAAAGTGTCCTCCATACTGTGATCCATGGCAGTGCCATAGGATCCTTCGTGCTTCTTCTCTGGGTATACACCTGCGGATCACTCCGTCAGCACATCTCTTAAAGAGATATGGTTCATCCCAAAGGTAGTACTTGGCATCTGAAATTAGTTTCTTTCTCTGCACATGACTGTACTCTTTGGGTATGAACCTCACAGCTTTATAGTTTGCAATATCTGCAAACCATGGAGCTTCCTGAATGGCAAAGAGTTGCTCATCTGGGAAAGTCTCAGAGATCTCAGTAGAAGGGAGGGACGCCCCAGCTACTGGCTCTATTCTGGACAGATGATCAGCTACTTGGTTCTCTGTCCCTTTTCTGTCTCTTATTTCTATATCAAACTCTTGCAGAAGCAACACCCATCTGATAAGCCTGGGTTTTGAATCCTGCTTTGTGAGTAAGTATTTAAGAGCAGCATGGTCAGTGTACACAATCACCTTTGATCCCACTAAGTAGGATCTAAACTTGTCAATGGCATAGACCACTGCAAGTAACTCTTTTTCTGTGGTTGTGTAATTCTTCTGTGCATCATTTAGAACACGGCTAGCATAATAAATGACATGCAGAAGTTTGTTATGCCTCTGTCCCAACACTGCACCAATGGCATGATCACTGGCATCACACATTAATTCAAATGGTAATGCCCAGTCTGGTGCAGAGATGACTGGTGCTGTGACCAGTTTAGCTTTCAGGGTCTCAAATGCCTGCAAACACTGTGTGTCAAACACAAATGGCGTGTCAGCAGCTAGCAGGTTACTCAGAGGTTTAGCAATTTTCGAGAAATCCTTGATAAACCTTCTGTAGAATCCTGCATGCCCTAGAAAGCTTCTGATTGCCTTAACATTGGCAGGTGGTGGTAATTTTTCAATTACCTCTACCTTTGCCTTATCCACCTCTATTCCCCTGCTTGAAATTTTGTGCCCAAGGACAATTCCTTCAGTCACCATAAAGTGACATTTCTCCCAGTTTAAAACCAGGTTAGTCTCTTGGCATCTTTTCAGGACAAGTGATAGGTGGTTAAGACAGGAGCTAAATGAGTCTCCATATACTGAAAAGTCATCCATGAAGACTTCCAGAAATTTCTCTACCATATCTGAGAAGATAGAGAGCATGCACCTCTGAAAGGTTGCAGGTGCATTGCACAGACCAAAAGGCATTCTCCTATAGGCAAACACGCCAGAAGGGCATGTGAATGCTGTTTTCTCTTGGTCTTGAGGATCTACTGCAATTTGGTTATAGCCTGAGTAGCCATCCAAAAAGCAGTAATAATCATGGCCAGCTAGTCTTTCTAGCATTTGGTCTATGAATGGTAAAGGAAAATGATCCTTTCTGGTGGCTGTATTGAGTCTTCTGTAGTCAATACACATGCGCCACCCTGTGACTGTCCTTGTAGGAACCAGTTCATTTTTTTCATTATGAACCACTGTCATGCCTCCCTTTTTGGGAACAACTTGGACAGGGCTCACCCAGGGGCTATCAGAAATAGGATAAATGATCCCAGCCTCTAGTAATTTAGTGACTTCTTTCTGCACCACCTCCTTCATGGCAGGATTTAGCCTCCTCTGTGGTTGGACCACTGGTTTGGCATTATCCTCCAACAGGATCTTGTGCATGCATCTAGCTGGGCTAATACCCTTGAGATCACTTATGGACCACCCAAGAGCTGTCTTGTGTGTCCTTAGCACTTTAATCAGTGCTTCCTCTTCCTGTGGATTTAAAGCAGAGCTTATAATTACTGGAAAAGTGTCACCCTCTCCCAGAAATGCATATTTCAGGGATGATGGTAGTGGTTTGAGTTCAGGCTTAGGAGGCTTATCCTCCTCCTGAGGAATTTTCGAAAATTCCATTGCCTCCTCTGGCGCTTCCTGATCAGTTTGAGCATCCTTGAGGATGTTCTCAAGTTCTGATTCTAGGCTTTCAGCCATATTGATCTCTTCTACCAGAGAGTCAATAATGTCAGCGCCCATGCAGTCCTCTGGTGTGTCTGGATGCTGCATAGCTTTTACAGCATTCAACTTGAACTCATCCTCATTGACTCTCAAGGTTACTTCCCCTTTTGTACATCAATGAGAGTTCGTCCAGTTGCTAGGAAAGGTCTTCCTAGAATGAGAGTTGCATTTTTATGCTCCTCCATTTCCAGCACCACAAAGTCAGTTGGAAAGGCAAACGGCCCAACCTTGACAATCATGTCCTCTATTATGCCTGATGGGTGTTTAATGGAGCCATCAGCAAGTTGGAGGCATATCCTGGTTGGTTTGACTTCTCCAATCAACCCAAGCTTTCTGATAGTGGATGCAGGTATTAAATTAATACTTGCTCCAAGATCACATAAGGCCACCCTGGTGTAAGTGCCTTCCAATGTGCATGGTATCAGAAAGCTTCCAGGATCTTGAAGCTTTTCTGGTAAGCTTTTTAGAATGACTGCACTGCATTCTTCAGTGAGAAATACTTTTTCAGTTTCTCTCCAATCCTTCTTATGACTTAAGATCTCTTTCATGAACTTAGCATAAGAAGGTATTTGCTCAAGTGCCTCTGCAAAAGGAATCTTTATTTCAAGAGTCCTTAAATAGTCTGCAAAGCGGGCAAATTGCTTATCCTGTTCCGCTTTGCGGAGTTTCTGAGGATAAGGCATCTTGGCTTGATATTCTTCAACCTTAGATGCTGCAGGTTTATTCCTTACAGAAGTGGTTGAAGAAGCCTTGTTAGGGGGGTAATCATCAGGACCCTCAGGTGCCTGATTCTCCTTGGGCGTTTGAACGCCAGGAGTGGATGAAGTTTGGGCGTTAAACGCCAACTTCTCCCCCTTTTCTGGCGTTTGAACGCCAGAACTGGGCAGGGAATGGGCGTTTAACGCCAGCTTTCCTCCCTGTTCTGGCGTTTGAACGCCAGTTTTGGGCAAGGAATGGGCGTTTAACGCCAACTTTCCTTCCCTTTCTGGCGTTTGAACGCCAATAATATTCCTCTCTGGGCTCTTACTGTCCTCAGAGGGATTTTGAACAGTGGCTTGGTCGTCCTCTGTCAACTGTTCCTTAATTGACTTCTTGCTCTTTTGAGCAGTGGCTTTCAGTGTTTTCCCACTCCTCAGTTGAACTGCTTGACATTCTTCTGTTATTTGTTTAGATATTTGCTGTTTTGCTTGATTCAACTGCAGTTCTATGCTCTTGTTAGCAACCTTAGTATCATGGAGCATTTCTTTAAATTCTGCTAACTGTTCTGTCATCAGGAGCAATTGTTGACTGAGCTCATTCATCTGTTCCTGAGGATTAGGATCAGTGACTAATGCCATGATCTCCTCCTTTGGAACGTACTCATTGCTAGAATACAAGTATTGGTTTCTAGCAACAGTGTCTATAAGCTCTTGAGCTTCTTCAATTGTCTTTCTCATGTGTATAGATCCACCAGCTGAGTGGTCTAAAGACATCTGAGCTTTTTCTGTAAGCCCATAGTAGAAAATGTCTAACTGTACCCACTCTGAGAACATTTCAGAGGGACATTTTCTTAGCATACCTCTATACCTCTCCCAGGCATCATAAAGGGATTCATTATCCTCTTGTTTAAAGCCTTGGATGTCTAGCCTTAGCTGGGTCATCCTTTTTGGAGGGTAAAAATGATTCAGGAATTTTTCTGATAACTGTTTCCATGTCTTTATGCTTGCTGTAGGTTGGTTATTTAACCACCTTTTTGCTTGATCTTTTACAGCAAATGGAAACAGTAACAGTCTGTAGACATCCTGATCTACCTCTTTATCATGTATTGTGTCAGCAATGTGTAAGAACTGTGCCAGAAACTCAGTAGGTTCTTCCTCTGGAAGACCGGAATACTGGCAGTTTTGCTGCACTATGATAATGAGTTGAGGGTTTAGCTCAAAGCTGCTTGCTTTGATGGGAGGTATACAGATGCTACTCCCATATGCAGCTGTACTGGGGTTGGCATAGGACCCCAGAGTCCTTTTGGACTGGTTAATTCCACTTGAGTCCATGATGGACAGAAGGGAAATGATAATAATTGCAAAGAGATAAATTTTTTTTTTTTGAAATAACCGAAAAAAATAAAATTCAATAAAATAAAATAAAAGGAAAATAAAAGAAAATTCGAAAATTAAAAATAAAATAAGATCAAAGCAAATTGAGAACTGAATCAATTAATGAAGAAAAAGATTTTGAGAACAGCAATTAAGAAGATATGATTGAAAAACTTTTATGAAAAAGATTTGATTTTTTTTTAAAAAGAGGAAAGAGAAAAACACACAAAGACACCAAACTTAAAATTTTAGAAAATCAAAAACTAATTTTTCGAAAATTTTAAAGGAAAAACACAAAGAGGACACCAAACTTAGAACTTTTATGAATCAAAAAGGGCTAAGAACATGCAAAATTCGAAAATCACAAGAAAAACAAAATCATGCAAATGACACCAAACTTAGAATATGAAACTGGACTCAACTAAAAAGACTCTAAACCAACAAAAACAAAAAGTCCTAATCTAAGCAACAAAATAAACCGTCAGTTGTCCAAACTCGAACAATCCCCGGCAACGGCGCCAAAAACTTGGTGCACGAAATTGCAATAACACTTTTGCAATCCCGCACAACTAACCAGCAAGTGCACTGGGTCGTCCAAGTAATACCTTGCGTGAGCAAGGGTCGATCCCACGGAGATTGTCGGCTTGAAGCAAGCTATGGTTATCTTGTAAATCTTAGTCAGGATATCAGAAATTATCAGGATTGATTGTAAGAAGCAAAAGAACATGTAATAGTTACTTGTACTGCAGTAATGGAGAATGGGTTGAGGTTTGGAGATGCTCCATCTTCCGAATCTCTGCTTTCCTACTGTCCTCTTCATCAAACACGCATGTCTCCTTCCATGGCAAGCTCGTGTAGGGTCTCACTGTTGTCAGCAGCTACCTCCCATCCGCGCAGTGAAAGCTAATGCAAAGCACTCTGTCACAGTGCCGCCAATCACCGGTTTGGTTCCCTCCCCTACCGGAATAACTCTTTTGCGTCTGTCACTAACGCCCAGTAGGTTACAGGTTTGAAGCACGTCACAGTCATTCAATCATTGAATCCTACTCAGAATACCACAGACAAGGTTTAGACCTTCCGGATTCTCTTGAATGCTGCCATCAGGTCCTGCCTATACCACGAAGACTCAGAAGAATCCAAGAGATAACTACTCAATCTAAGATAGAACAGAGGTGGTTGTCAGGCACATGTTCATGGTTGAGAATGATGATGATTGTCACGGATCATCACATTCATCCGGATTAAGAACAAGTGTTATCTTAGAATGGAAGCAAGCATGATTGAATAAGAAACAGTAGTAATTGCATTAATCCATCAAGACACAGCAGAGCTCCTCACCCCCAACCATGGGGTTTAGAGGCTCATACTGTGGAAAGAACGTGTACAAAAATGTTATGAGGTCATAAGGTACTGACTACAATGTCAAAAGGTCCTATAAGTAGTAAACTAGTATCCTCAGTTTTACAGAAATGAGTAAATGACAGAAAAATCCACTTCTTGGGCCCACTTGGTGTGTGCTTGGGCTGAGCAATCAAGGAAATTCGTGTAGAGACCTTTTCTGGAGTTAAACGCCAGTTCTCATGCCAGTTTGGGCGTTTAACTCCAACTTTTATTCCAGTTCCGGCGTTTAACGCTGGAATTTCTGAGGCCGGATTGCTACGCGGGTTTGGGCCATCAAATCTTGGACAAAGTATGGACTATTATATATTGCTGGAAAGCCCTGGATGTCTACTTTCCAATGCCGTTGAGAGCGCGCCAATTGGGCTTCTGTAGCTCCAGAAAATCCGCTTCGAGTGCAGGGAGGTCAGAATCCAACAGCATCTGCAGTCCTTTTCAGTCTCTGGATCAGATTTTTGCTCAGGACCCTCAATTTCAGTCAGAAAATACCTGAAATCACAGAAAAACACACAAACTCATAGTAAAGTCCAGAAAAGTGAATTTTAATTAAAAACTAATAAAAATGTACTAAAAACTAACTAAAAGATACTAAAAACATACTAAAAATAATGCCAAAAAGCATACAAATTGTCCGCTCATCAAACATATCGGATGATCCGCTTGACAGCAGAGAGATGTGACTCCTTAGGCTTTGATTGAAATCTTGAACAAACTCCAACACTTTGGATGATATCAGGTCTTGAGGAGGTAAGGTACATTAAGGATCCAATCATCCCTCTGTAACGTGTCTCATCAACATCTCTACCATGATCATCCTTATCAAGCTTGATGTTAGGATGCATGGGGGTTCCCATAGGCTTAGCACAGTCCAGCCCAAACTTCTTGACAAGTTCCTTTGCATATTTTTCTTGATGGATGAATATGCCTTCTGCAGTTTGCTTGATTTGCAAGCCTAGGAAGAAATTGAGTTCTCCCATCATGCTCATATCAAATCCATTGGTCATAAGCTTAGCAAAATCTGCACACAAATCCTCATTAGCAGAACCAAATATAATATCATCAACATAAACTTGCACAAGAATGAAATGATCATGATAATTTCTAATAAATAAAGTGGTGTCGGTGGCTCCTCTTTGAAAGTTATTTTTCAATAAAAATGAGCTAAGCCTTTCATACCAAGCTCTAGGAGCTTGTCTTAAACCGTATAAGGCTTTAGCTAGTTTGAAAACATGATTAGGAAAAGTTTTGTTTTCAAACCCAGGTGGTTGAGCCACATAAACCTCTCTATCTATTATGCCATTGAGGAAAGCACACTTTACGTCCATTTGGAATAGCTTGAAGCCACAATGAGCAGCATATGCAAGGAGCAATCTGATGGCTTCCATTCTAGCTACAGGTGCAAAGGATTCATCAAAATCAATCCCTTCCTCTTGATCATATCCTTGAGCAACCAATCTTGCTTTGTTTCGGACTATGGATCCATCTTCACCCAGCTTGTTTCTGAAAATCCATTTAGTGCCGGTGACTTTCTTTCCATGTGGACAAGGCACCAATGACCAAACCTGATTTTTCTCAAATTGCAACAATTCCTCCTTCATGGCTAACACCCAAGATGGATCAGCAAGAGCTTCTTGGATGTTTTGAGGTTCAATCTTTGATAAAAGAGCAATGTTGTTGGATTCGGCTCTTTTCAAAGATGACCTTGTTGAAATACTTTTGGAGGGATCACCAATTATGAATTTCTCAGGATAATTTTTCAGAAACCTCCATTCTCTTGGTCTTCTTGGATGGTTTGAGGATTCAGGTTCCTCTTGATCCACAATGACCTCTGCATCAGCATTTTCTGCAGTAACAGGAGATAATTCCAAATTGTCTCCTGCAGAATCAGAATTTTCGTTGCTGGCAGGTGCAGCTTCATGAGAATCAGAATTATTTAGAGCTGGCTCATCGATCTTGGGGAATTCACCTTCAAAACCTGGACTATCATCTATGCAAATACTAGGAACAATGTTAGACTCACAAAATGTGACATGCATGGTTTCCTCAGCAGTTTTGGAGTTCTTGTTGTAAACTCTATAGGCCTTGCTATTCGTGGAATATCCTAGAAAAATGCCTTCATGTGTTTTAGGATCAAATTTTCCTAAATTTTCTTTGATATTCAGAATAAAACACTTGCATCCAAACACATGAAAATAGCTGAGATTGGGAGGATGCCCTTTCCAAAGTTCATATGGTGTTTTCTTTAAAAACTTCCTAACGATAGTTCTATTTAAAACATAGCAAGCTGTATTCACAGCTTCAGCCCACAAGAACTTAGGAATTTCATATTCACATAACATAGCTCTAGCCATTTCTTGTAAACTTCTATTTCTTCTTTCAACAACACCATTTTGTTGAGGGGTTCTTGGACAAGAGAAGTTATGTGATATG
The DNA here is from genome assembly GCF_014773155.1 of Arachis stenosperma. NCBI lineage: Eukaryota > Viridiplantae > Streptophyta > Magnoliopsida > Fabales > Fabaceae > Arachis > Arachis stenosperma. The sequence goes on along the minus strand of NC_080380.1, from coordinate 148,118,221 downwards.
CCTTGGTCATCACAAAAAGATTCAAAAAATTGATTTTCAAATTCTTTACCATGATCACTTCTAATTGAAACAATTTTTAAGCCCTTTTCATTTTGAACCTTTTTGCTGAATTTCTCAAAAACTGAAAAGGCTTCATGTTTATGAGCAAGAAAGAACACCCAGCCAAATCTAGTATAGTCATCCACAATTACCATGCCATAACTCTTTCCTCCAAGACTTTGAGTTCTAGTTGGTCCAAACAGATCAAGATGTAACAACTCCAATGGTTTCTTAGTAGAGACATCTTCCTTAGGTTTGAAAGAGGTTTTAATTTGCTTTCCCATTTGACAAGCATCACAAGTGATATCCTTATCAAATTTTATATTAGGAAGACCTCAAACTAAGTTTCTCTTTACAAGTTTAGAGATTTGGAACATGCTAGCATGTCCTAACCTCTTATGCCACATCCATTTTTCAGATTTCATTGAAGAGAAACAAGTTACATTTTGAACTTTTAGATCATCTAGAGTGATACCATACACATTTTCACTTCTTTTGGCAACAAATAGAACAGCCCCTGTTTTCTCATTTATGACATTACAATCAGATTTCCTAAAGGTTACAGCATACCCTAGGTCACATAATTGACTTATGCTCAATAGATTATGCTTTAACCCATCAACTAAGAAGATGCTATCAATGCAAGTTGAAAAATCTTTGCCAACCTTACCAATGGCAATTATTTTACCTTTACCATTATCTCCAAAAGTGACAAATCCTCCATTGTATTTGTTGAGTTTAATGAAGAAAGTATCCCTTCCGGTCATATGCCTTGAACATCCACTATCAAGATACCACATTTCCCTTTTCTTCTTGGATGCAAGGCAAACCTGCATTTTCTTTAGCTAACCTTAGGTATCCAAATCCGTTTGGATCCTTTGATGTGAATTCTTCTTGGTTGCCCAAGAGCATTAAAATCATGAACAACTTTATACAACTTACTATCATTACCAAAAGACCTAAGAAAGATGAAACATTGAGGAGGGTCATGACCATTTCTATTGCACTTGTAACATTGATTTTTGCCCACTGATTTCTGGGGTTTGCTGAAACCTTTTGGTTTGAAAAACTTGGAAGAAGAAGATTCAGATTTTTTAAAGTTTGGTTTGAAAACTGATTTATTTTCCTCTATGAAACCAAGTCCAGATTTTTCAGATCCAAACCTTTGACAAGCAAGTAGTTTGTTCAGATTTTGGGAACCTTGAACAAACTTTGCTAAGTCTTCATTCAAACCTTTTATTTGTTCATTCAGCTTTTTGTTTTCAGAAATCAAATCAGTGGAGGCAATAACTTCATGCTTGAGTTTGAATTTTTCTAATTCAGTTCTCAGGGCAATGTTTTCTTCTTTTAAAAACTTTTCATTATTAGTTTCATTTGCCTTAATCTTTTTCAAAAGAAGATCATTTTCTGTCCTCAAAGCTTTATTTTCTTTCTTACATTTAGCATACTTATCCAAGAGTTTCTTGGAGTTCACAGAAATGTCTTTGATAATGTAGCGCAGTTCATCAATAGATAAGTCAGAGAAATCTACCTCATCTTCATCATCATGATCTGCCATCAGGCATAGTTGAGCTTCTTGATCTGAGCTTTCTGAGCTGGTGTCGTTCTCCAAGTCCTCCCATGTTGCCATCATCACCTTCTTCTTGTCTTTCTTGAATTTTTCGCCTTTCTTAAGTTGAGGGCATTCTGACTTGAAGTGACCAGGCTCCTTGCAGTGATGGCATGTGAGCTTGACTTGATCTTTCTTGGCATCTTTGGATGAAGAGCTTCCTTTGCCTTTATTTTTGTATCTTAGTAGTCTTCTCATTTTTCTAGCAAAGAGCACCATTTCTTCATCTGAGAAACTGTCATCAGATTCTTCTCCTTGGGCTGTCATTCTTGATTTTAGTGCTATACTTTTCTTTTTGTCATCTTTATCTTGAGACATGTGAGTGGTTTCATAAGCCAGCAGCTTGCCTCTCAGCTCATCATAGGTGATTTTGATCAAATCATTCCTTTCAGAGATGGCTGTGCTTTTCACTTCCCATTTCTTAGTAAGACTCCTCAGAATCTTTCTTACCAAGGTTTCTTCAGAGTAGCTTCTTCCCATGGCGTCCAGATTGTTGATGATTATCGAGAACCTTTCAAACATTTGATCGATGCTCTCATCTTCCTTCATACTGAACATTTCATACTCCTTCATCAGCATGTCAATTCTGGTCTCTCTTACTTGCTTAGTGCCTTCATGAGTGAGTCTGAGCTTATCCCAGATTTCTTTCGCTGTTTTACACCTTGACACTTTTCTGAATTCTTCAAAACTGATTGCACAGTGCATCAGGTTGATTGCCTTGGCATTGAGTTCAACCTTCTTCTTTTCTTCATCGGTCCATTCATTGTCCTCCTTTGCCACAACTTCTCCATCTGCATTTTGTTTGGTAGGAACGTCTGGACCATTGAGGATGATCTTCCAGATGTTGTAGTCGATTGATTGCACGAAGATTCTCATTCTCTCTTTCCAGTAAGAGTAGTTGCTGCCATTGAAGTAGGGCGGTCTATTGTTGGACTGCCCTTCAGTGAGAGTGAAAGCCACGATGTTGGGATTCATGTTGTTGGCCATGGATCTTTACTCCAAGCTGTGAAGCTTGCCTTCTTGAGACCAGGCTCTGGATACCAATTGATGGTTCTAGTTGAACTTGAGAAGGGGGGGTTGAATCAAGTTGGTTAAAAACTCTAAGATTTTAAGTTCTGTTTTTGCTGTTGCTTGAGTTGCAGGAGATTATTTGAAATAGTCTCATATGCAGAACATTAAAAGAAGAGAGAAGAAGAGAAAGGGGCCAGCATGTATCCTGGTTCGGATTCCTAGTGCCATGAATCCTACATCCAGTCTCTACCACAAACCAAGGTGGAATTTCACTATAATTCTCAGATTACATTCACCAATACTATTGAATTAATTCCTAATCCAACTAGTATCTACCCCTAAGCTTCATATACCAAAGCTTAGCAACCCCAAAGTGCTATCCCAACTTGGAAGGGGAATCTACACAGATTCAATACTCACCAAGTGCTAACCCAACTTGGCAAGGGGAACTAATCCTAGTTCATTCACCCTAATTACATCTGAAAAACAGTGGCTATTTTGCATCACTTTTACCTTTTCTCTCTTGGCTTTTGATCCTCACATATTTGCCTTTTCTCAAAACAGAAAACAACGCAAGACAGCCATAACAAAAAATCAGACTTAAGCTTGAGTAGAAGAAAGAGATTTCAGCTCTATATTAGAGATGGTGCTCTGAATGTGTGTCTCTCTTCCTTATCCTTAGAAGATGAAATGAAGCTTCATATATATCTTCAGCTAGGCTTCATTGTAGCTTCTTCCTCTTTTCTTTTCCTTGCTGCCCGTTGGAGTGGTCCTTGATGGCATGCAGTCCTTTCTTCATCCTGCTCCACTTCCCCTGCTGTCCGAGGAGCTCCACCACTACCTCTGCTGTCCTTGGTGTTTCTTTCTTCCTTGGCATGTTCCTCTTTTCCATTCTGCTCCATGATCTCTGCCATACGAGGAGCTGCTCCTTGCTTCTGCATATTTGTGTTTTGCTCAACCACCAACAAAATGTTGCTCTGCTATTGTTCTTGGGTTAGTGGGGTGTGCCTTTGTGTCCTTTTTTGCTTTTGCAGAGCTACACTTGTCCTTACATGAATACAGCTGTCCTCATATTACTTTTATCAAATATATGCATAATCATTTAATGTTGCTGAACGGTGTTATGAGGAAATTGTTGGACTTGGTTACTGCACTAAGGAACACTGTGAGCTGCTTTTCTATTTGCTGTGATGGGCTTATGTATCAAGTGCTTGTATATTTGGGCCTGCCACAATAAAGCACACATTAAACAATATTGGGCTTTTAACCCAAACTAATGTTTGTCATCATAATGTAACCCAAAATCAAACTAGGCTCAACAGTTAATGAGTTAGATTTGTTGTTATTCTGTAAGAATACAAGTGAAATAGTTGGTATGGTAAAAGAAGAGGACTTGGAATAGGTGGAAATAATTTCATTCATCATCATTCTTCACATGGTTTATAGCTTAGAATAGGGTTTTCGTTCATTGTTGCGCTTAGGCCTTGGTTATTTCTAAAGAATAGTAGTTTCTTATTTTTGGATCTGTTATTATGTTTTCAATTTATCGTCATCATCGTGATGTACCTATCCATTCTGCTATTCATATTAATCAAATGCAGTTTACCATTGTTCATGTTCATTTTTCGATCTTATGAGAAAGCCCAAGTCGCAATCGGAAGCTGAAAATTATTGCATAAATTTTGTAACTAGATCTAATAGTGATAAGGTGGTTTATGATTAACAATTGATAAGTTTTTTCACCAAGTGCTTTAATATTCTTATTATTTTTAACTCTCTTCTCGATTGAAAATACGAATATATAAGAACTAATAAATCTATGAAGATTTTAATCTTTGCTAAACAATTTGGGTCTTTTAAAATTATCTTTGACTATTCGAATTCAATGGTTTTAAAATAGTTTGAGAGTTTGGATATTTTAATTGCGGTACATTTATGTTATTCGTGTCAGTTTTACAAGGATATATTAACTTTTTCTTTTACTCATCTCGTAGCAATGAGTGAAACTTTTCGTTTCCACTCAATTTTCTCGATGGACAAAATAAAAAATGATTTCTAAAAATATTTATACTTCAATCGGAGATTAATAAAATGTGAATCAATAGTGCTTTATTAAGAGTAGTCCTATTTAATATGATCGCTCATTGCTATTAGAATATATTATTTTTATAATTAGATCATAACATATATTATAATGAGAATATTTGTGAAGTTATGTAATTGTTATTATATATTATTTTTTTATTTTTATATTAAAATTATAATTAATTGTTTATTTTCTTTCATAAATAATGCCATTTTATTAAAAATTGATCTTTTATTCAATTTTGTTTTTCATTAGTTTTTTTTCTGTCATAAGTAATACTATTTGACCGTTTATAAATATGAGAATCCAATTTTTACTAACTTTCATATTCAAACAATTGTATAATGTAATTTCTCTTTTTATTATAATTATTTTATCTTCATATTTATTGATTTCTCTCTTATTATCTTTTGTATTTACAAATATCCCTTTAAAATTAATTATAATTCATTTTTAAATTTTACAAGATTTTGAATGTCATAAATAATAAAAAATAAATAAGGTAAACACTAAACAAGAGTAGCTAAGTCAAATAGGAATAGCTACAATTTATTTTTTGTGGAGAACTATGCAAGCTTGAGACCTTTATTTCATAATCAAAACAGACAGATTAGTAAAAAGATTAGTGTTTAAAATTTTTATACTTATACTTTTGTAGATGTTTGTGAATTGAAAATAATACTGCATACAAGACATTATATATTTTGTTGGATACAAATTTTAATTTATCTCAAAAACTATAGAATTTATAAGTGATAATTATAAATTTATCGTTAAAATATTAACTTAGTTTCTCTGCATTCTGATTTTTCAAGCATATTATATTTAATAGTTTGTGCCTTCATGCTTTTATTATACAAAACTTTTTAATATTTACGTTAATCAAATAAACATTTTATCTCTTAATTATTTCCAATAACATTTCATTAATAGTTGACCTAATTCTCTTCTAAGAGTTACACAAAAAAATTAATTTTTTTTTTCACATTTCCGTCCATGGCACGGCCACTATCCTAGTAGTTAGATATTAGATAATTCAAACTGGTCAAAGTAAAAATTGTCGTAAAAAGGAAGCATGGGTCTGCCTCGTCTCCAATAGAAAAAGAAACAATCTTTATTGGATAGAAACTATCAGGCAAAGACTCTGGCTTTTCTCCTCTGAGAACTACCACAAAAAATAATATTTATGTAAACAAAAGAAATTAACCATGTAGCTCCCAGGAAGACATGTACATCATTTTAGATTGAAAAATGCCATCAATTCAATTTCTTTAATTTAATAATCTAAGATTATACTTTAGCCCACATCTTTAAATATTGATAACTAATTAATGGTCAAAAACAATAATTTCTAATAAGTCTCTAGCATTCTTTTTTTTTTTTGAAAAACTAGAACAACCAGAGGATAACCATGCTTTATAGTTTCAAGACCTGTGGTGATAAGTTCTGAGGAAATGAGGGTGGATTATTGGGAATATCAATTGTAAAGTCAACTACTTTCAATATTTCCACATCGCCTATAGTGGCAATACAGATTCATCAAGATTTCAAGATACACCCAAACTCTTGCACCAAAATCTTTTCTCTAATATAAACCCATTTCTAAAACCATTGTCCGATTGTCATATATATTCAGATGAAGAAAATAAGAAGGTAAGAAGACATACTATGATACTATGATGATGTGAACAATCCAAAGCATGATTAGTTCCATCAGGGCAATAGTAAGTAAACTGAAACTCATCTTTAAGAAGTCATACTGATTAACTCTTTTACTCTCTTTGACCCTCTTTTTCAGTGTTAGAATGTTTTAACTTCTCAATACATTATTGGAAATTAGGTTATTAATTGGGGATTAGGATCATTAAATTAATGGGTCCAGCTAGGTATTTCCATTTGCTATTTCAGACACTTTTATTAACGGAGAATGCATCATTTGATGGCTGAGTATTTTCGTGCATATTTTTTAATTATTTAAGATTATTTTTGGGAATAATAAAGTAGGAGTCATTATTATAAGCCTTTGAATAATTATAGGGTATATTTGATGGTTAACCCTAAAAAAAAAATTTTCAATAGCCAATCCAAAAGTGACCCTTCCCTTCCCTTAGTTTTATATTTTCAAGTCCAGGGATTGAGTGAAGAATTGCTATATGAATTGCGAAAAGCTCAGCAATCCAAGCATGGATAAGAAGAAGAAGCGGAAGCACACAGGGAAAAAAGCAAAGGAGGAATGTACCATGGAGAAGAAGAAGAAGAATCACAAGAGCAAGAACATTCTCGAGATCCTCCCTCTTGAGCTGATTCACAGAATCCTACTGCGGGTGCCGATCAGGCATCTCGCTCGCCTCAGGTGCGTTTCTAAGCTCTGGTGCTCGCTAATTTCTGATCCTGACTTTGCAGAATTTCATTTTCACCACTCTCCCGCTTCCACCAACGCATGCTTCCTCATAAAATACCCCACTAAGGCGCAATTCGTTTACTTAGACGACAATGATGCATCACAAAAAGAGATGTGTCCCCCTTTCAAAAAGAAACCACCTTCTGATTTTGCGGTCTTGGGATCCTGCCGAGGCTTTATTCTCTTGTATCGACACCCACATTTTCTTGTGGTATGGAACCCACTCACTGGATTCAGCAAAAGAATATCCTATTCTCATCTTTCTCCTAGTCATAAGTACCGTGGCATTAAGCTTCCCTACTGTGCGCGTCTGCTTGGATTTGGTTATGATGCATCCCAGGATGATTACTTACTTCTTGTAACTTGGTGCCATTGCGACAGGCAATATCATTTGGATTGCTTGTCCTTGAGAACCAATTCATGGATTAATCTTAATGCTGCCCTCTCCAATCCTTTCCTTGTTTTGGACAGCTATTCTTGTGGGGTGTTCTTGAATGGTGCTATTCATTGGCTGTCTTTCCCTCTTACAGCTTACAAGGATGCTATTCTTATCTTTGATACGAAGGAAAGGACTTTCTCAATGATGTCTGCTCCAGAACAACTGGTAATGAGTTTATGCCTCTTTTCAGGTCTCGCCCTACTAGGAGGCTGCCTAGCCTTGTATTATCACAATCATGGTAGCTGTAACACTGACATATGGGTGATGAAAGAATATAAAGTGCACTCATCTTGGAATCTCTATCAGATCCCTTGCAAGGACTTTCAGCCATTGCTCTTATCCAGTAATGGTGATATTATTGGAAGAGGTTGTACTTCCTATGATAAAGTAGGGTACTTCATATATAATGTTAGAGAAGACCTGCTCTATCGTTTTAGAAATCTTTGTTGTCCGAGTCCCATGAGTGAAACTGCTACTGTATATACAGAGTCTCTCTTGCCATTCCCTAGTGACGTTGAGGATAAGAAGAAGGAAATCGGTATGTAAACTATTCTCCTATGTTTTGCACCAAGCTATTCCTGTTGTTTTCATTGCATTGCGATTAATGAATAAATAATGAGTAATATGCATTATGCATAAAGTTCCACTCAAATGCTACTTTTGTCTATGGATGGTGAAATTTCAATTTATCAATGCTTAGGGAATCATTGATCACTGCGTTGCTTCCTAAAGCCTAGTCTTGTGGTGAGGGGTTTTAAACTTTTAAGTTATTTCTTTTTTCATGTGTAATGCAATGGTGATCTTTTCTGTAGGCCATCAAAATCAGAATGATGTCAAACAAGGAAAGAGAATTAGGAGAGAATGACTGCACAACAGAGACACTTAATTCTGTTGTAAACAAAGTGTAGGATTCTATTTTATTTTCCCTTTGCTTTAAAGTATGATTTCCCTTCCAACAATGAAGGTGAAAAACTGGAACATTTGAAAGTGCAAATAGAGCTTCCTCTAGTTGAATCCAATTTGTTGTTACTTTGTGATTAATGTACAAGTACTAAGCAAGATGCATTATGTATCGTGTTGCATTTAGATGTGACTTTTGACTATCCGTGGTGAAACTTGATTTTTCAAATACCTGAGGAATTATTAATCACTGCCTTGCTTTCTATAGTCCTGTCGTGTGCTGAGGTTTTATGATTTAGCTCTTTTTCATTTCTAAAGCTGTGATCGTTACCATGAAAATCTTGTATATGCTTTGTTATTGTGCTGATTGCTATAGATAAATATACTTTTCTCATTGATAGATAAATATACTTTTCTCATTGATTGTATACTTTCAGTTTCGATGTTAGCTTTGACAACACCATAAATAATTTTTAGCTGATGTGGATCCTTATAATGATAAGCACATCACATCCTTATAAATAATTTTTATCTTAATGTCATACAAGTAATCAATATGTGACTGATAAAATCGTTAGTCAAAAAAATATTGGTAACGAACCAAGAACTAATGTAGAGGCTGAGATGCTTACTTGAAGTAGGTGTTACGAAAAGACAAGTATATAACCTAATTTATAACTGAATAAAAAAAAGAAGAGAAACTGGCGATGAAATTTATCTTTGTAACCATGGATATCAGTAAATTAGTTGGGGAAAGTAAATGCAGGTTTAACAACAGTTTAAGCGAAATTCAACGGCCCCAGTTCATTGGACATGTCGGTAGAGTTTCATAACAAACACTTAGTCAAAGCGAAATGTGTAAAAGTATTACAAATACATTGAATTCTTCTCAAATTCCCCTGTTTTCACAAACAAAATCAACAGACGTCATGCATATCCGTTTAATGTGCTTATGCTTTTGGTGATGACAAAATGCTAAAAGAATCATTCATGCTGGAAAGCTATCAGGATGCATACAACTTGATGCCATGAATACAAGTATAAAGGCATTAACTTGGGAGATGGTGGGATAAAATGTATAAGCATTTTTTTCTTATATGAAATACATCAAACACATTATTATTGAATATTGACCCTCACTCTCCCTGTAGCAAGTAGAAACAAATTTTAGTAGTGTAAATAAAGCTTCCAAGGAGGTGACGCTCCTTGAGTGCTTAATGTACATTTCTTGGCATGTCTGCTTCTTTTGAAACCACAAAATTGTTCTGATGAGCTTGCTATCTAAAAGAGGAAAAAGAGTATTCCTTTTATATGAACTAAGGCGATAAAAAAATAGTGGATACTACAATGAAGATTTTATAATTGTCTCCATGTAAATATACTTCTTTTTTACCATTAGATGATGAATTGCAGGATTTGATGGCTAAACAAACAAATCACACTTTTAAATTTTAACACAAGTATCTTTATGAAAAGATGTTTTTAACATCTTTATTTGAGTAAGTGCGCTAAAAAATACATCACACATAAAACCAAACAAACACCATTATATCCAAGACCCAACCTCACAACATCCAAAATAGAACAGCTCTCCAGTTAACTCTCGCATAGCCCATCTAAGAATATCTCTCTTCAATCCTTCTCATCTGTAACACCTTGGGCTTGTAAGCGACAACACTATTTTGGTGGCATATCCACTATGTGCACTTGCCTTGTCAGCTTCTTTGAAACCACAAAATTGTTCTTGATGAGCTTGCTATCTATTTTCTTCTTCTTCTTCTTCTTCTTCTTCTTCTTCTTCTTCATCATCATCATCAACATCATCATCATATCTTTAAAACCAAAAAGTTGTTCTTGATCAGATTGCTATAAGTCAGTTACTAAGGATTTGTATTTTACATTCTTACATCAACCTACTACACTTTAACTAATATGTAAAAGAAATTATCAATCTAAGACAGATGGATCACACTAGAATAACTAGCAATATTTCAGAATATGCATAATGCAAACTCAAAACAGAACTGAATAAAAATAAAGCAACAATAAATCGTTACAAAAGAATGATATACAACAACTTATTAAAAAATTTCACTTGGTCTTAATCACTATATTGGTGATTGTAATAAAAATACTAAAATGTAACATTTTACCATATTAAAAAACAAATTATGTTTGCTACATCACATCAGAATGTCATAAAGAAGCTATACATATGCTGTATGCTAATTATTTTTTATATGATGGATGAAGCAAGTTAACGGCAGTTTCTTATTTGGTGGTATAGGACATGACAGTAATCATAACTTGGATGAATTTACTTGTTTTATAAACAGCAATATAAGGACGCTTTTCTTGTTAAATCAAAATCAATATCAAGATTCTTGTTGATATAGGCACTAATAATATTTTCTTTAGTAATTAGATAATAGATACAAATAAAGTAACCTTTTGAAACAAAGAGCAAGTCTATCCTAAACAATAAAATGAGAGAAAATGCTTGATTAACCTAATGTGGCAAAAGAAATTTGCAATTAAATGAAAACAGTGAACTAAGCCACGATGTGTGTGTGCGAGAGAGTGAGAGAGGAGGGGAAAAATACCTTCAACTAGACATGCAGCAGACAGACTAATAATAAGGCAGCTGTAGGGAAAAAAGAAGTTGCCCCACTTCCCCTCCTTTTAAGATGAGCTTACAACCATTCTTGGGCTTAACACGTTGGAGGCTATTTCTCAATGCTGGCTTTGGGGCAAAAAGAAGCACATCTTGCAAGTTAGTCAAGGACCACAGTTGCTCTGGAAGCTCATCCAACTCACAATAGCTGATGATTAGGTGTTGGAGAGATGGCATTGCACCTTCCTCTAATATCCATTCTCTGACATCCGCATAATTTTCAAATGAAGAACTTCAAGATTTGGGAAGCTTCCAGCGGCAAGCGAAGAGGGTCCCTACCGTGTGCCACTAGTGAGGTTACTTTCAGAACATGGAGGCTGGTGAGGTCTCCTAGAGTATTCAAGTAACTGTACCGGATGCCAAAATGATTCCGATATGTTCTCTTTATCGTTATCTTGGTAATATTGGAGGGAAATTCATGTGCTTATGGCAATTCCTCAAAGCCCACTAGTTTAAATTTTTCTAGATTTTTTAGGTGATTCCTTGTAATACTTCATGCTCTGTGCATTTACTTTCAAATTTCCGCAGCAAACCCAATTTTCTCAGCTTGGGGAATCTTCCATTAACAATGGAGGACATTGTCAATTCTTCTTCAAGAGTGACAAGTTGGAGAGTTTGGAGATTCGGCAAACAGTCTTCTTTTGACGTGTCTGTTGGAACAGTCTTACTCGTCATCCTTAGCCTCCCTTCAAGATGTCTCAGTTTCTTGAGCCTCCATATTCCATGCGGGAGCTCAAAAAACGTTCCCATCTTCAAATTTTTCAACAATTAGAGTTTCTAGATTCGCAAGGCCGCAAATGAGATCAGGATATGTCTCGAGGAATGCATTTAGTCTCAGGTATCTTAAATGGATGAATGTGCCCAAGTTCTGGGCCGCTGGTGATGATAAACCAAAAGTGGGTTTTCCAAAGTCCAAAATGCGAGCTGAATTGAAACTCATTACATTGATCCACCGGTTTAGATAATATCCATCCCAAAAGCACATTAAAGAATGGATGCGGGAGTGATCACACTGATTAAATGAATCGAAGTCGTTGTCTCGGAGGGACAACCTACAGGATTTGACGTTGCCAAGGGATCTAATGTCTTTCTCCCTGCAGAACTGTATACCTTTTTCAGCTCTACTGTCTGATATGCAAAGATCAAGGAGAAGGTCATGAATCCGGCAGCTTTTGACTCCTCCATCACTCCTTCTTTTTGCCACCATCACCAAGCTGCGATCCACCAACTCATTCAAGTTGTCTTCAGCAATATCTTCTAATTCTGGACCATCTGTTTGTGGTTGTATTAACCCTTCAGCAATCCATAATTGTTTCAATCGTTTCACATTAATTTTATAATTTTCGGGAAACACTCCCAACAGCAGAAAACAAGACTTCAATCTTTGAGGCAAGCTATCATAACTGAGCTTTAACACATTTGATACTCTGCCATCATCCTTGTCAATATACCAAAGGACGTTGCGCATGATTCTCATCCACTCAGCAGTTAGTCTCCTCTTCTTAGCAACAACTCCCGCTAAGGTTACAATAGCAAGTGGTAAACCTCCACATTTTTCGACCATTAATCTACCCATATGTTCTAAAACAGAAGGACACTCTCTTTCCTTAAACACCTTCTTGCAGAATAATTTCCAGCTTTCATCTTTATCTAGCAATGGAGGGTAGTAAGATTTTGATCCTGTATAGTTTGCCACTCCATCATTACGGCTAGTTATCAATATTGCACTGCCATTATTGTTATCCGGAAATAAGCATTCTACCTCATCCCAAACTTCAGGCTCCCATATGTCGTCAAGCACTATCAAATACTTCTCTGACTCTAAGAATTTCCGGACCTTGCTCCTTTGATCATCCTCGCTTATGTCTTCGCCTTTAATGGACTTGGATAACCCACAACCTTTCAGAAGGCTTTGAAGAAGCTCCTTGGCTTTGTAGTCCTTAGAAACAGTAACCCACAGACAACAAGAGAACAACTTCTTCACCTCATTATTGTTGTAAATCTTTTTAGCGAGAGGAGTCTTACCCAAACCACCCATGCCTATTATGGAGATAATATCAACACATGAGTCATTTTCCTTCAACTGCTTAGTTACATCGTTGAAGATATTCACAAAGCCCACCATATCTTCCTCGACTACCTTATCTTGCTTTTGATTATTTGACCCGAGAGCTTCCATTCTATCAAATTCACCTTCATTAATGCAATATTTCTAAATCTTGAATCCATCTAACACTTGATTATTTAGAAAATTGGCATCTCTTGTTATAACAATTCTACTACCAGGACAAAACCAATCACCTCCTCCTGCCAATGAATCCAATTGTTCGGTATTATCATCATCGTCAAGAACCAGAAGGACTCTTTTATTGCAGAGACTTTGTTTTATATCAGAAGATCCTTTTAATGTGCTTCCTAGCTTAGGTTTTTTATGCACACCCATCTCATACAAAAGTGCTACTTGGAGGTTTTCTAGGCCATCAACACCTCTTGATTTTTCAGAGACTTTATGAAGAAAACTCGCAGCTTCAAATTGATGCCGGAACTTGTTAAACAACTCTCCAACAACTGTGGTCTTGTTACCATCTCCATAAATGACCAACATGCAAATGGTATTATGAGATTTGATATTCCAAAGTGATTCCACCGCTTCAAAGTGAGAATCAAAACCAATTGGATGCTTAATATATAGTGGTTCAGGAGGAAGCTTTGAGGAAGCTTTTTCAGACCCCTTCAACAATACTGTTGATAATCTCACTTTCATAGCTGCAAGAAATACCTCTTCAAGATGTACTCATTTTATATAAGGAACTATATACAGACGACAACAATAAATGAAACAAAGTTGCTATAAATGTTCAAAAACTTGTAATGAAGCTGTGAAAATAAAAGCTAACGATATAACATTGAGGTGACTTCATGAACAAAAGGTTACTCACCGATTCACTTTACAGTGTGCTATCTTGTTAGAATATAACCTCTTTTTTAAAAAATAACTGTATTGTAATATGCTATCTTAGTATATATAGATATAGGATGGTAAGCTAGATTTATTACGGATGATAATGGTTACGTAATAGTGAAGATGTAAGGAAGAACGTCGAACTTGGTTTTTGCAAAAAATTTCAAACGATGTTTGCTTTAGAAAACTCCAAACTAACAAAACAGAAATATGCTTCAGTAGAAAAGAAAGTAAAAAGCACCTTGGTCTTATATGTCAAAAGAAAATGTTGTTGATAGTCTAGTCATGGTAATTTGGCATGTAAAGGGCTTCATCTAAATTTTAGTCAAATTAATATTTATAAGGGGTATTGGTTTTGTTATTTAAACAAATTGGGAGCATCAAGTAAATTTAGTTATGCAAATTTTAGATGTTTCGTTGTGCTGATTGATTCTAGAGAAGATAGCAAGAATATAATTGAGAAAGTAAAGTGTGATCTCTCATCATTAATTTTTATAGGTAGGACCAAAAATAAATATGAAAGAGAGTAATAAACAGTTATCGATTACATTTTACACTCTCACTTTTTTTAACAATTGAGAGGATCCATTCTCCAAGAATAAGACTCAATTTGGGTAAACAGTTTAATTAAACTCTTTTGAACAATAAATGATTATATTAAAAGCAGCTTATAAATAAATTATTTTGTATTTGAATTTTTAGTTTTAAAAGTGTTTATTTTATAAAAATGTGATAAAAAGTAATAGTATTATGAGATAAGTCATTTTTTTAATTTTTTTATATATTCTTAAATAGTTTCTTAGAAAGTTGCAATCTGATTTTAAAAATTGTACCAGACATTAATACTACTATTTTTTATAAGTCAAAAGTTAAAAAAAAAAACTACTTTTAAAACTTTTTCAAATGGATCCTAATAAATCTACTCTGAAAAATAATTTGCATAAAAATAAATGAGAATAAGAATTGCACATAATTGAATTAGGAAATAAAAACAATAATATTTATAATTTATAATTTATTATTGACAAACGGTATTTATTATTAATTAATTTAAAATAGAGAAGATTAGCTAGCAATCTAGCATTATAATAAATTTAATTTTTTATCTAAAATTAGTGAACTAAATATAAAAATTGAAACCACAAAATTATTTTTGATGAGCTTGCTATCTATTTTGTTCACCTTTTGCTTCTTCTTTCTCTTTGAACCCTAACCTAAAAATTGTTCTTGATCAGATTGTTATCTAGTCAGTTACTAAAGATTTTTATTTTATATTTTTACATTAACATGTTATACTTAAACTAATATGTAAAAACTAATGAGTTATGCTTCAAATGGCATAATCTCTTTATAAAAAAAGCTACCATCCAAAACAGACAAATTAAAATAGAATAATTAGCAAGATTTCAGAATATACTTAGGCTTGATTTGGTAAAATTTTTTGAGAGGTGCTTGTATTTTTTAAAAGTTCAAATTTATTATTTTGTATTTGGTAAATCAAAAAGACCAAGTATTTATATTTGTAATTTTAAAAAAATCGGAATATTTTAAAAGCACTTAAGATGGAACTTTTTAAAGTTAGATTCTACTTTTCAAAATTTAAAAGTCTAATATAATTTCATATGTTAACTAATTTTTAAATTTGATGTTTATATTTATGTTTATTATATTATTTTTAAATTTTAAAAACTATTTTAATAAATACAATTATTGTTATTTGTATTTATTAAAAAAAAAATTTAATTTGATTTACCAAATATAAACACTACAACTTTTTAAAAAGTCATCTTTTAACAGTAACCATAACTTGGATGAATTTAGTTCCTCAGCAATATAGGATGCTTTTACTCTTCTTGTGTTTCTTTATTCTTCTTTGCCCAGACCTCTGAAAAAAAATCATAGTAAATGAAGACTTAACTTGTTAGTTTTTATTTTAAAGAATTATTTTGAGACTTAATTCTTTTATACATTTAAAATTTTTTTTATCATTTTAAATAATTTAAATAAAAAAATAAATTTTGTATATCATAAATCTAAAAGTATTATATTTATTTTTTAAAAATAAATTAAACTTTTTTATTAATTTAAAAAAGAAGTAATTGTTTTTTCAATTTCCAATCTTAAGCTGACCCTTCTCTTTCCTTATGTTTCCAAAGCAATTTGAAGTCCCGGTGTGTGAGTGAATTGTGATATGAATTGTGAAAAGCTCAGCAATCCAAGTATGGATAAGAAGAAGAAGCTGAAGCACACGGTGAACGAATCTACCATGGAGAAGACGATGAATCAGAAGAGCAAGAGCATTCTCGAGATCCTCCCTCTTGAGCTGATTCATAGAATTCTACTGCGAGTGCCGATCAGACATCTCGGTCGCCTCCGGTGCGTTTCCAAGCTGTGGTACTTTCTAATTTCCGATCCTGGCTTTGCGGAATTACATTTTTACCACTCTCCCGCTGCCACCAACCGCATGCTTCTTCATGAAAAACGACACTATAGCTTACTTCGTTTACTTAGACAACAATGATGCATCACAAAAAGAGATGTCTCCCCCTTTCAAGAAGAAACCGCCTTCTCGTTTTGCGGTCTTGGGATCCTGCAGAGGCTTTATTCTCTTACATCGACACCCACATTTTCTTGTAGTATGGAACCCACTGACTGGATTCGGCAAAAGAATATCCTATTTTCATATTGTTCGTCGTCATAAATACCATAACTTTAGGCTTTCCTACAGTGCGCGTCTGCATGGATTTGGTTACGATGCATCACAGGATGACTACTTATTTGTTGTAGCTTGGAGCGATTGGGAAAGACGATATCATTTGGATTGCTTGTCCTTGAGAACCAATTCATAGATTAATCTTGATGTTGCAGTCTCCGAACCCTTGGGTGATCTTGACAGCTATTCTTATGGGTTGTTCTTGAATGGTGCTATTCATTGGGTGCCTTTGCGTCTTAAAGCTTACAGGGATGCTATTCTTATCTTTGATCTAAAGGAGAAGACTTTCTCAAGGATATCTGGGCCGGAACAACCTGTAGTGAGTTTATACTCCTATTCAAATCTCGCCCTACTAGGAGGCTGCCTAGCTTTGTATTATCGCAATTATGATAGCGGTAACACTCACATATGGATGATGAAAGAATATAAAGTGCATTCATCTTGGACTCTCTATCAGATCCCTTGTAAAGACTTTCAGCCATTATGCTTATCCAGTAATGGTGATATTATTAGAAGAGGTTATATTTCTAATGATAAAGTAGGATACTTTATATATAATGTCAGAGGATGTTGTGTTTACTGAGAGTTTCTTGCCACTCGCTAGCGACATTAAGACAAGGACAAGAAGAATAAGAGGAAGAAAACTCTAACTATTCTTGTTGTTAGGGGTGCACATAGCCGGGTGAAGCCGGGTTTGATGTGACTCAGATCCGACCTAAAATATATACTGGGTCTATTTATTAGATCCAAACTCGGCCCTAGACCCGATGAAACTAATACACTTTCGGGCTACAATTATATCGGGTGAAAATCGGGCCGTTAACATTATATTACATTGATACCTTCTTGTAAGCTAGTATGTAAAAATATCCAAATTTCTAAGACTCCAACCATTATTTAACATGGTAAAATTCACTTAGAAAAATATAACAAGAACCAACCATTCTTTAAAATTAAAGTATAACCACAATCAATACTAATATTGTCTAATAATACCAAATATTTAAATCAATACAAATAACAAAATATTATGCATTAGTCTAAAGTCTTGTGCATTCTAAACATAAAACATTAACTTATAGTCTTATAATGACTAATAACACAAAATATTAAGGTTTACAATACTTAAATTCCACATAAGAATAGTCATGATCTATCACTAATAACACAAAATATTAATTGTGTATGATGACCGGGCCGACTTCGGGCGACCCGAACTATGGCCCGGATCCGATCCGAAATAATGACCGGGTCTATTTTTGAGACCCTTACCCGACCCTAAATCCGATGAAATCGCACCAAATTAGCCCCTAAAATGTTCGGGACCGGACCGGGTCTTCGGGCCGGGCCAGGTCTGTGCACCCCTACTTCTTGCTTTGCAACAAGTTATTCCTGTTAGTTTTCGGTGCATTGTGATAAATGAATAAGTAATGTGTAGTATGCATTATGCATCAAGTTGTAATCAAATGTTACTTTAGTCTATGGATATTAAAATTTGAATTTATCAATGTTTAGGAAATCATTAATCATTGTCTTGCTTCCTATAGTCTAGTCTTGTGGTGGGTTTTCGAAGTTTAGATCTTTTTCATGTCTAAAGTTTTACTAAATTTTTATTGAGATCTCTAGTTGAAGTTTTTTAAGTTAAAATTCTTAGAAAAGCTAAACTTTCTATTTTCTTCTCCTTGAGTGTGTGGAGGACATATCTTTCTCTTATATATCTTGGTATATATGACTTTTTTTGGTAACAGAATTTTATATTGATTATTTTGCTCAATTATCTTGTTGGCTAGCTTAAGATATAGAATTCAAATCAATCAATATTCAATAGCATGAAAAATAGTTGCATATTCTGAAGCAAGAGTCAGGCATTTTATTTGTGGGTTTAAGAGCTACATATGAGAGGAAGAGTTTTAAATGTACCGAAAATATCAGTGTTTTAATTATTTTAATAGTTGATCTGAATTATAAAAATATATATAATATATATTAATTGTAATTAACTGTTAAAATAATTAGAATATTAATATTTTTGGTACATTTTAAATTTTTCCTATATGAGATAGTGAATTTAGAAATGTTACAGAAAAACGTTATTTTAGTATATGAAAGACTAAAATTGAGAGACAGAGAGAGACAGAAATCAGTATTGGTATAAAGTATGAAAAAGAAATTGAAACAAGAATGAAACTCTAATTTAATTTGCACAAACGATAAAATTAGAATTAATTAATTGAAATGAGGATATTTTAAGTATAAAATGTTATTAAAGTTTTAATTTTTATCTTTAAAAATTTTAGTCTCCTGTATCACTATATTTTAGAAGTATTGAAATACTGAAATTTTGAAGACAGAAATAAAAATTTTAATACCAATCTTTAAACCAATAAACATGATACTAAATTTTAGTTTCTCAATCTCTGTATTAATATTTTAAAACAAACGCTGCCTAAAGAGCTTATCCATATACATCTCAGTATCTCACCTTGCATATACATATGACTCACCGTTGGGAAAATGCATGTTCGAGAATTATTTTATACACTTAAAATAAAATTTACCATTTTATACAATTTAAATAGAAAAAAAATATATTTTTCTATTTAATAAATCTAAAAATATTATATTTAACTTTAAAAAATATTAAAAGATCATCAAAATTTATTATTTTTTATTATTATTTTTAGTCAGTAATTCAATTTTTTATTTTAGTAATCTAATAATATATTTTAACTCATATTTTTAAATATTGATAGTTAACTAATAGTAAAAAATAATAAATTTTAATAATTTTTTTATATTTTTTATTAATTTTTTAAAATAAATTAAACTTTTTTATTATTTAAAAAAAAATAAGTTTTTTTAATAGCTCATCCAAAATTGACCCTTCCCTTTCCATTTTATGTTTTCAATAGCCAATAAGAAATTGCGAAGAAGAAGCTGAAGCACACGCTGAACAAATCAAAAGTGTTGGAAAAAAAAGTAGTATGAGCACAAATTTACAATTTAATTTATAATTTGTTATTATTATTGTATATTAAAAAATTAATATTAATAACATTTTTTATTAAATTTAGAGATTTATTATTAAGATAGTAATTATAATAATAATTTTTTAATAATTAAATTTAAATTATTTTTTGTTATAGAATTATTAAAAAATATTAATAATTTGAAAAAAATATATATATATAACAATTTTTATTGGATGAAAATTAATATATTTCATTTATTAAAAATTTTTAATAGTTATAATTACAGCATATTTGTCAATAGAATATTTTTAAAATAAATATAATAATAAAACTTCTTTTGAGCTATGATTGTCATAGTAATTAACGATATATTTAATATATTTTGATTCCAACACCTAATAGGCTAATACCCTAGGCTCTAGGGTGCTAGTTGAATGGATATTGTATATGATTTAAATATTTATAAAATTAATAATTAATCAATAAAAAATTTGTCAACTTTCGGTAAAAAGTTTGAACTCTATAATTGAGATGAATAAAATCTTAGCTAAGGAAATTGAATGAATGAAGAAATGAGTTTTTTAGGTCATTTATAGTTCATATATAATAATGGTAACAAGTTAGAGTTTGACAATTAAACCATACTCTACGGATTAATCAAGAACATGAAAGATGGAAAGAATTATACTTTATTCTTCTTAGATTCTTAATAAAAATATATTACTTCATACTATTTGGTCATTAAAGAGTGTTGTTACTGAATCTATAGAGTCACGCACTAATCAGTGTTTTAACTTTTATTATAAAATTATTTAATTATTATTTTAATTTGATCAAATAAATAATTATATTAATTTAAATAAAATATTATTATATTCTTGTTCATACCCTGGCCCAATGACAAAGGCCCAGGTCCAATTAAAAGGCCTAATCTTAAGAATTAAGCCTAGCTAAGTACCGATCTCCACGTAAGAAGTCGGTATCAACCACGACTTGGTATGAAGAAGTCGGACGTGAGGTTGGCTGGTGGATAAACACTCATTCAAATGAGTAACCACCCCTAAAATCTCTCTAACCGCTTCCTAAAGCCATATCTTAACCTCCCTAAGATAATAGGGACGGTTAACACCCTAAAGATACGGCACTACTCCAACGGTGGTTATTGGCTCACCACTATAAATACACTGACACCCCTCAGGTATCTTTAAGCCCAATACTCTCTAGACCTGCTCACACTCTTGCTAACTTAGGCATCGGAGTGTCTTTGCAGGTACCACCCCCCATTCATTCACGCGCGCAAGTCGGACGGAGCCTCCTGAGTTGCAGATCCATCCGGAGTCCTCCTCCTTCATACACTTGGGCCACTCAACGCCATCCATCTCATTTATCTCCGGTTACCCACCGTAACATTGGCGCCGTTGCCGGGGACCCGAGAGATCATCCATTGATGGCGGACAGATCCCACGAAGAAGGCCATGCGGAAACAGATTCTGAACAAGAGAATCTAGGCATAGGTAATAACGATGAAGACCTGGCCCTACACCAGGAAGATAACAATCAACACAGAGAGGATACCTCCGAAGTGAAGAATCCGAAGGTAAATTCCTCAGATGGGCGTGAATCAGAAAAAGGCGGACCATCCCACGTAGCTGAATTAATGGGATTAGTCCATAGCCGCCTAGAACAATTGGAGCAAGAGCGGGAGAAGCAGAAGGAAACTGAAAAGTACCTCAAAGAGGAGATGGAACGGCAAAAAGAGTTAGAAAGAAAACTCTTACAGCTAGAATCCTCCCTCAAGAGTCACAACTCCCGCGACGAACAAAAAGACCAACCCTCGGGTGGAGAAGATCCTTTCAGCGAGGACATAATGAGGGCAAAGGTTCTGAGAAACTTTAAAAGCCCTGATATGGACCTCTATGATGGAACCACAGATCCTAAGCATCACCTAAGTAACTTTAAAAGTCGGATGTATCTAGCTGATGCCTCCGACGCTACGAGATGCAAGGCTTTCCCGACCACTTTATCGAAAGCAGCGATGAAGTGGTTTGATAGTCTCCCCCCGAGATCAGTCACTAGCTTTGAAGACCTCTCAAGGAAGTTTTTGATGAGGTTCTCAATTCAGAAAGATAAAGTAAAACATGCACCGAGCCTCCTGGGAATAAAACAGGAGGTCGGAGAGTCTTTACGAGCCTATATGGAAAGGTTCAATAAGGCATGTTTGGAGATACAAGACCTGCCCACAGAGGCAGTCATAATGGGGCTAGTCAATGGGCTCAGAGAAGGTCCCTTCTCACAGTCCATATCCAAAAGGCACCCCGTTTCTCTGAGTGATGTACAAGAAAGGGTGGAAAAGTACATCAACATGGAAGAGAATGCAAAATTAAGAGACCTGAGCTGGCGACCTGGACCCCCTCCCTCATCTAAGGAGAGGGAAAGGGAAGTCAAGAAGAAGGAAGAACTCGGTCTCGAGAGACCCAGGAAATATCAGTCTTATACTCCTCTAAAAACTTCTATAGTGGATGTATATAGAGAGATTTGCCACACCGAAAGGCTGCCACCCCCAAGACCTATTAAAAATAAAAAAGGGGGAAGCCGCAGCGAGTATTGCGAGTACCATAAAATATATGGTCACTCCACCAACGACTGTTACGACCTCAAAAATGTGATAGAAAAGCTGGCCAGAGAAGGTCGGCTTGACAGATATCTCATGGAGAGGTCGGACACCCATGGAAAGAGAAAGCGAGATGATATAGATAGGAGAGATCCACCACCACAGACCCCAGAGAGACATATCCATATGATCTCAGGAGGATTTGCGGGAGGTGGAATCACCAAATCTTCTCGCAAAAGACATCTCAAAAGAGTCTATCAGGTCGGGAAAGAGACACCCGACCTCCCCACTATCTCATTTACAAAAGAAGATGGGCAAGGGATAATCCCCGGGCATGATGATCCCGTGGTGATAACTATGATCCTAGCCAATGCCCATCTCCACAGAACTCTAGTAGACCAAGGAAGCTCGGCGGACATCCTTTTCAAACCCGCCTTCGACAAGCTAGGGTTAGATGAAAAAGAGTTGAGAGCATACCCCGACACCCTATATGGATTAGGGGACACGCCAATAAAACCACTGGGATTCTTACCCCTTCACACCACTTTTGGGAAAGGGGAAAAATCAAGGACTCTGAGCATAGACTTCATAGTCATCGATGAAGGGTCAGCCTACAATGCCTTAATCGGCAGGCCTACCCTTAATCGTCTTGGAGCAGTGGTATCTACTCTCCACCTTTGCATGAAATTCCCAACCCCAGGAGGAATAGCAACGGTGAGGGGAGATCAAAAATTGGCAAGAAAGTGCTATAATGAAAGCCTAAACCTAAGAGGAAAGGGCAAAGAAGTCCACACCATAGAGTTAGGCGGCACAAGGACCAGAGAAGAGCTGCGACCCCAACCGGGAGGAAAAACCGAGGAGATACAAATCGGAGAGGAGGAAGGAAAAAACACTTACATAGGAGCCAACCTAGGGGAAACCCTAAAACAAAGGTTGGGTAAACTCCTGAGAGTTAATTCTGACCTCTTCGCATGGAAGGCTTCCGACATGCCCGGGATCGATCCCGAGCTCATGTCCCACAAGCTCTCGGTTTACCCAGGGTCCCGACCTGTGCAACAAAGAAGACGCAAGCTCGGCCCGGAACGAGCCCTAATAGTAGAAGAGCAAGTACAGGCGCTCCTGGAAGCCGGCTTTATTAGAGAGGTCAAATACCCAACATGGCTAGCCAATGTAGTGCTAGTCAAAAAACAGAATGGTAAATGGAGAATGTGCGTCGACTATACCGACTTGAATAAGGCATGTCCTAAGGACCCTTATCCCCTACCAAGTATTGATACCCTGGTGGACTCCAGCTCGGGGTATCAATACTTATCATTCATGGACGCCTACTCGGGGTATAACCAAATCCCGATGTATGAACCCGACCAGGAGAAAACATCTTTCATCACGCCGAGAGCCAATTATTGCTACGTGGTCATGCCATTCGGACTAAAGAATGCAGGAGCCACGTATCAAAGATTGATGAATAAGGTGTTTTCTCCCCACTTAGGGAACTTGATGGAAGTATATGTCGACGACATGCTAGTAAAAACCAAAGAAGAAGTCGACCTCTTTCTCACCGACTTAGGGAACGAGGCAGGGAAATTTCTAGGGTTCATGCTAACACAAAGGGGAATTGAGGCCAATCCCGATAAATGCAGAGCCATCCTAGAAATGAAAAGCCCGACTTGTTTGAGAGAGGTTCAACAGCTCAATGGCCGACTTGCAGCCCTCTCCAGATTTTTGGCAGGCTCGGCACTAAAATCCCTTCCACTATTTTCCTTATTAAGGAAGGGATGCCAATTCGAATGGACTCCGGAATGCGATGAGGCGTTCCAAGAGTTCAAAAAGTTCTTAAGCCAACCTCCTATCTTGACCCGACCAATACCGGGAAAAGACCTCGTCCTATACCTATCCGTAGCAAACAGGGCTGTCTCGTCAGCCCTGATAAGAGAAGACGAGGTCGGACAACACCCGGTCTACTTCATCAGTAAGGTCCTACAAGGCCCTGAACTAAGGTACCACAACTAGAGAAGTTTGCCTACTCCTTAGTAATAGCCTCACGAAGGTTACGACCTTACTTTCAGGCTCATACATAAGAGTCCGCACAAACCAACCCATGAAGCAAATCCTCCAAAGACGGATGTTGCAGGGAGAATGTTCAGTGGGCGATAGAGCTCTCCGAGTTTGATTTGAGATATGAAACTCGGACAGCAATTAAAGCCCAATGCCTCGCCGACTTCATTACAGAATATGCAGGAGAACAAGAGGAAAAGCCGACTACATGGGAAATCTATGTAGACGGATCCTCCAACAAAACAGGAGCGGCGCCGGCATAATATGGTAGATGAAAAAGGAACCCAGATAGAGGTCTCCTTAAAATTTGAATTTCCAGCTTCAAACAATCAGGCAGAATATGAAGCCTTGATTGCCGGATTAAAGTTAGCAGAGGAAGTTGGTGCAACAAAGGTGACGATCTACAGCGACTCACAGGTGGTGACCTCCCAAATAAGCGGAGAGTATCAGGCAAAGGACCCCAATATGAAGAGGTACTTGGAAAAAACCTTGGAACACCTTGGGCACTTTGCGGAAACCGAGGTCAAACACATAACTCGGGATCTGAACAGCAGAGCGGACGCCCTATCTAAGTTAGCAAGTACCAAACCAGGGGGAAACAATAGAAGCCTGATTCAAGAAACCCTCCAACAACCCTCGGTAGCAAAAACAGAAGATAAACAAGAGACACTTGAGGTAGTCGGTTTAAACCTCGGATGGATGAATCCCTTAGTCGAATACCTGAAATTCGACATCCTCCCTAAAGAGGAAAAAGAAGCTAAAAAGATCCGAAGGGAAGCACAGCACTATACTTTGGTGAGAAATGTCCTTTACAGAAGAGGGATATCAACGCCATTACTAAAGTGCGTACCGACCTCAAGAACCACCGAGGTACTGGAGGAAGTACACAGTGGGATCTGCGGAAACCATCTAGGAGCAAGGTCACTCGCCAGGAAAGTAATCCGAGCAGGATTCTATTGGCCGACCTTGCAGAAAGATGCCACAGAATTTGTGAAAAAATGCCAACCGTGTCAGATGCATGCAAATTTCCACGTAGCTCCACCAGAAGAGCTTATCAGTATTACTTCTCCATGGCCTTTTGCGAAATGGGGAATGGATTTGTTAGGTCCTTTTCCCCAAGCGCCAGGGCAAGTCAAATACTTAATCGTGGGAATAGATTACTTCACAAAATGGATAGAAGCAGAACCGCTAGCCACTATCACCGCTCAAAGAAGTCGCAGATTCCTCTACAAAAACATCATCACAAGGTACGGGATACCTTATTCCATCACCACAGACAATGGTACTCAATTTACCGATGCCACCTTCAGAAGTCTAGTAGCCAGTCTGAAAATCAAGCATCAATTCACCTCGGTGGAACACCCACAAGCCAATGGACAAGCCGAGGCAGCTAACAAGGTCATACTGGCAGGACTCAAGAAGAGACTCCAGGAAGCAAAGGGAGCTTGGGCTGAAGAGCTCCCTCAAGTGTTATGGGCTTATAGGACAACTCCTCAATCCGCCACAGGAGAAACACCCTTCCGACTAGTCTACGGTGTGGAAGCCATGATTCCAATAGAAATCAATGAGCAAAGCCCAAGGGTAATTCTCCATGACGAGGTCGGAAACATACAGGGGCACAAAGAGGAGCTCGACTTGCTCCTCGAAGTCCGAGAAGGGGCCCAAATAAAAGAAGCGGCATTGAAACAAAGGATGACTGCCAGGTACAACAAGAAAGTCATTCGAAGAACATTTGCCCTGGATGACTTGGTTCTAATCAGAAACGACATTGGAGTCAACAAATCAGGAGAAGGAAAGCTCGCCGCAAATTGGAGGGGACCATACAAAATCAAGGAAGTGTTAGGGAAAGGCTATTATAAAGTAACCGACCTGAATGACACTGAGCTACCAAGGTCGTGGCATGCTTGTAACTTAAAAAGGTACTATAGTTAAAAGCGAACTCTACTCCCTGATGTACTCTTTTCCCAGCTTCATGATTTTTTCCCAAAAGGGTTTTTTCTGGAGAAGGGTTTTTAACGAGGCATCATAGTAGAGACTAAGGGAATAGGCTATCAAAACCCTTAGTAGCAAAAGAAGGTACCTCCCCAATCAATAAAGATCTTTTTCATTCATAATATCTCTTATAATATCCTCCTTTATTTTTCTAAGTCTTTCTACGAAACGCGCCGACTTAAGCTCGACAAAACGTGAAAATCCCATGAATCGACCTAGATGGTCGTCAGGATAAAAAACGACGAGGTACAAGTCGGTGTAAAGAGGTTATATGAGTCGATCGTAAAAACTCGGGAACCAACCCGACTCATAAGTCGGAACGAGACCCCGAGTAGGAAAACTTGGAAACACTTCGATCCGTAGATCGGAGTATAAAACCGAGTAGAAGAAAAACGTATCGCAAAAATAACCTAAGTCATGAGAACTCGCTAAAACGAAAGTTGAGTATGAGGAATAGCAAAATGAGATAGGAAAACCTAAGGAGAAGTTTAAAGGACGACCCGAAAGTCCTCAGCGAAGAACAAACAATCCAAAAAGAAAGGTTTTCAAGAAAAAGCTAAGGGGAATCCAGGAAAATTAGAAAAGCATACACGCACAAGGTTGTTTAAAAGCCCTTATCCAAAAAAAAAAAAAAAGGGCACAGAGCAGAATATTTTTTTTACGGCCTTAAAAGGCCAAAAGGAAATTGTTCACACAACCAACAACAATGAATAAGTTTAAAAAAGGGGGGACTCACAGGCCGAGCCCCCATATAGCCATAAAAAACAAAGTTATCTTTTCAAGGGAGTAGAGGAATCACCACCGCCAGACTCAGGAGGAGCGCCACCAGGACCAGGAGAGGGAACTGAAGAGGAAGTCGGATGAACGGCTGAAGAACTCGGAGCATCTCGGGAATGAGGAGGAGACTCAATAATCCTCTGCCCCCGAGTCTTCAAATCTGACTCGGAAACAACCTCGGGGGCAGGAGGATAAAACGATGGCGCCATCAATAACCACCTTGTCAGGATGTAGAGGAGAAAGATCCAAGTCGGGAGCGATAACTCTGACTTGCTCCAGGAAAATTCTCCAAGACTCCTCAGCGCCCTCAGCAATAGAGTCCTCCAACTCGGCGTATGCGTTCCGAGAATTCAGCAAGTCCTTCCTCACAGCCACAATATCTTGAAATAAACTGTGGTAGCTGTCTTGTGCTGTCTTCCTCAAATTTGCCTCCAAAGTGCATTGAGCCCGCAGCTTACCCTCCTCCTCCTTAAGGTGATCCCTCTCCTTCTTCAACTTATCTCTCTCCTCCTTCAACTCCTTCTCATGCTTTTCATAAATAAGAAGCCTCCCCTCCAACTCCTCAACCTTCGAGGATGCCCCCAAAGAGCTGAGGGGAGTCTTCTCAAAAATGTCCAAAAGTTTGCCACAAACACCCGCTGCCCTAAAACTCTCCTCGGCCATGGTGGTGAGGTGGTTTCGAACAGAAACATCATCCATACTTATAAAAGGATAGATGTTCTTTCGGACGAATGCCAGAGCATCCGCCTTAACCCCACCATCAAAAGAAGAAGAGCCAGACTCTGAAGTCTTACGCTTCTTCTTCTCTGGCTCAGAAAGAAGTTGGGCAGAAGGGAGTGGCCGGGATGAAGAAGAAAGTATAATGGGTTGAGAGGGAGTGCCAGTATTTTTAGGAGGAGGAGGAGGAGGAGAGGTGATCGCCCTGGCACCACCAGACCTAGCTCGGGACTTCGCTTTAGCCTCCTGGACCCTTTGGTAAGCCTCCTGAGCATTCTTCTTTGCCATATCTACAAGAAAAACAACTAACAGTTATAAGTCGGCAATATTTAAGTCGGTAGAAACAACTCGGAAATAAGGAATACATGCACTACCTAGATGAGATTGAACGAAGGTCGGCGTTCCTTGAAGGATTTTCCTAGTATCCAAGTATGGGGCCCTTCCCCACGCTTCTCGGAAAAATCCCACAATAGCCGCCTCCACCTCGTCAAGGTCGTCTAGACCATACTTCTCACAAGGGGAGGCCGCCAACCAATAAAGGGGAAAGCGAGGGGAGGAGTGCTCATCAAGGAAAAAGGGGTGGTGACCCTCTACGGCTTGAACTTTGAAAAAATAGCTTTTGAAATCATGAAAAGATTCGTCGAAAAGGGTGAAAATCCTCCGACCTTGTATGGCTCGGAAGGATACCCACTGCTGTTTGTTGTTTAGCCCACTAAAGGGCTTAGTCATATGGAAAAGAAAGAAGAAAATCCTCAAAGAGGTCGGAAAGTCCAGAGCGTGGCTAATAAACTAATAGATCTTCAAAAAACCCCAAGAATTGGGGTGAAGTTGAGTAGGGGCAACTTTACAGTGGTGCAAAACAGATATCTCGAAATCCGAGAAAGGAAGAAAAACACCCAAACGGGTGATCATACATTCATACATAAAGAAAAAATGAGGGGCCGCCTCATTAACTCTCCCAAAACAAACCCGGTCTTCCGGACCCGGGATTATCAGTTCATATTTTGGCTCGTCCTCCTCCGAAGTACAGAGCCAGTGATGAGTGCGAAGATGAGTGA
Source organism: Arachis stenosperma (assembly GCF_014773155.1). Classification (NCBI taxonomy): domain Eukaryota; kingdom Viridiplantae; phylum Streptophyta; class Magnoliopsida; order Fabales; family Fabaceae; genus Arachis; species Arachis stenosperma. The sequence continues at coordinate 148,089,205 of NC_080380.1, read as the reverse complement.
TAAACTCAGCATCGACCAGGGGTTCCTCCCCAAGGACGGTGTCATCAACCCACAGAGAAAGAACATCTACGGAAGCCATTTTTTATATAAAGAAAAATGGCAGAGACCTACAAAAGGGAAAAAGAAAAAGAAAAATCAAAAAATACGGCCCCTAAAGAGGAAAGATACGAAGCTAGAATCTACAGGCCAACCTATCTACTCACAATACAAAACATGCAAACATCAGGCATGACATGGAAGAAACAAAACTAACCTTTATCCGAAGAAATGAAGGCTGGAGAAAACGGAAATCTTCGAACACAAGAATACAGCACGAGCAAAGAAATAAGAAGTTTGAAAGATTGCAGAAACGGAAAATGGAAAGAGATGGAAAGTATTTATAAATAGGCTAAGGGGCGTAATGGTAAAAACGAGGCAGTCATTAATGAGATTGCACCGTTACCAAAGCCCTCAATCCCTAAACGTTTCCTCAACGGACACGACGCTTGAATTGACGTAACTGTCAGAAACAAAAGGTCGCGAAAATCACGTTGGTTTCAAAACCCGTGAAAGTCGACTACGAACCCGAGTTAAGTACTTGAACCCAAACTTAAAGAAAATTTGGGCTCAAGTAGGGGCACTGTTCATACCCTGGCCCAATGACAAAGGTCCAGGTCCAATTAAAAGGCCTAATCTGAAGAATTAAGCCTAGCTAAGTACCGATCTCCACGTAAGAAGTCGGTATCAACCACGACTTGGTATGAAGAAGTCGGACGTGAGGTTGGCTGGTGGATAACACTCATTCAAATGAGTAACCACCCCTAAAATCTCTCTAACCGCTTCCTAAAGCCATATCTTAACCTCCCTAAGATAATGGGGATGGTTAACACCCTAAAGATACGGCACTACTCCAACGGTGGTTATTGGCTCACCACTATAAATACACTGACACCCCTCAGGTATCTCTAAGCCCAATACTCTCTAGACCTGCTCACACTCTTGCTAACTTAGGCATCGGAGTGTCTTTGCAGGTACCACCCCCCATTCATTCACGCGCGCAAGTCGGACGGAGCCTCCCGAGTTGCAGATCCATCCGGAGTCTTCCTCCTTCATACACTTGGGCCACTCAACGCCATCCATCTCATTTATCTCCGGTTACCCACCGTAACAATTCTTTACTATAATAATAATAATAATAATAATATTATTAATAATAATATAATTGAGAATAATAAATAAGAATTAAAAATAATTAATTATTCTATCTCTAAATTTAAATTTTAAATTTAGATGAGATTTTAACTGATTTTATTATAAATTGAATTATAATATGATATGATTTATAAGATTTTAAATTTGAAATAAGATAAAATTGAAATTTAAAATAAGATATTATCTAAATTAAAATTTAAATTTAAAATTAATAACAAATTTCATAATATATATATATATATAAAAGTAACCAATCCAAAAATTTTAATCTTTTATCTTTACATATATATCTTGAGAAAAAAGTTTAAGATATATAAAAGATTGTAAAAAAACTTTTTTAATTTAGATCATATATCTATTAATAAAAAAGTTGAGAAACAAAAATGGTCATGCATACGAATTATATTTTTGTACCATTAAAAAAAATTTGTTTTTACCAGTTGGTATTTAAATTTGATCTACTCGAATAAAATTTAAACACAAAAGAAATATTTACCATTACTTCCTTCTAGTCATCCTTCAAAATAGAGCAATCGAGCATGGAGAAGAAGGATCAGAATGACGAGAGCAAGAGCATTCACGACATCCTCCCTCTTGAGCTTATTCACGGAATCCTACTGCGGGTGCCAACCAGACATCTCGCTCGCCTCAGGTGCGTTTCCAAGCTCTGGTGCTCTCTAATTTCTGATCCTTACTTTGCGGAATTGCATTTTCACCAATCTCCCACTGCCACCAACGCATGCTTCTTCATAGAAAACACCACTATGGCTTACTTAGTTTACTTAGACGACAATGATGCATCACAAAAAGAGGTGTGTCCCCCTTGCCAGAACAAACCACCTTATAATTTTGAGGTCTTGGGATCCTGCAGAGGCTTTATTCTCTTGGATCGACACCCACATTTTCTTGTGGTATGGAATCCACTGACTGGATTCAGCAAAAGAATATCCTATTCTCATATTGTTCCTTCTCGTAAGTACCTTGACTTCAGGCTTACCGACAGTACGCATCTGCATGGATTTGGTTATGATGCATCACAGGATGATTACTTAGTTGTTGCAGCTTGGGGGGATTCTGAAAGTCAAGAAGATCACTTGGAATGTTTGTCGTTGAAAACCAATTCATGGATTAATCTTGATGCTGCACTTCCTAATCCCTTGGGTATTTATCACGGTCGTTCTCGTGGGTTGTTCTTGAATGGCGCTATTCATTGGGTGTCTTCCAATCTTAAAGATTACAGGGATGCTATTCTTATCTTTGATCTCAAGGAAAGAACTTTCTCAATGATATCTGCCCCGGAACAACTGCCAACGAGTGCATACTTCTATCCAAGTCTCGCCCTACTAGGAGGCTGCCTAGCCTTGTATTATCACAATAATGATAGCTATAAAACTCACATATGGGTGATGAAAGAATATAAAGTGCAATGTTCTTGGACGCTCTATCAGATTCCTTCCTATGGAGGCTTCCAGCCTCTGTGCTTATCTAGTAATAGGTATATTATTGGAAGATTTTATCAAGTAACAGGATACTTCGTATATAACGCAAGAGGGGGCTTGCTCATGAATTTTAAAAATCTTTGCAATTCATTTTATACAACCGAAACTGTGTATACAGAGAGTCTCTTGCAACTCCCTAGTAACATTAAGGATAAGGATAACTAAAGAAGATGAAAAAGAACGGTATGTAAACTATTCTCCTATGCTTTGCACGAAGCTATTCCTGTTAGTTTTCATTGCATTGTGATTAATGAAAATGTAACGAGTAATATGCATTTTGCATTAAGTTCCAATCAAATTTGACTTTTGTCTATGGATGGTGAAATTTGAATTTATTAATGTTTAGGAAAATCATTGATCACTGTCTTGCTTCCTCAAGCCTAGTCTTGTGGTGAGGGGTTTTAACTTTTAAGTTATTTCTTTTTTCATGTATAATGCAATGGTGATCTTTTCTGTACACCATCAGAATCAGAAAGATGTCAAACAAGGAAAGAGAATTTGGAGAGATTGACTGAACAACCGAGACACTTAATTCTACTGTAAATAAAGGGTAGGATTGGCAAGTTGAGCTAGAAGAAGTTTTTAGAGATTTTTTTTTGCCTTTGTTTTAAAGTATGATTTTCCTTCCAACTATGAATGTAAAAAACTGAAACATTTGAAAGTGCAAATATAGCTTCCTGTTGAATCTAATCTGTTATATTAAATGTTTTATCTTTATTCAATATTTTCTTAATTGCATTATCATGTTTACACAGAATATCACTCGCCAATATGAAATTTAGCATATAAACAAATTGTTAATTTGTCAATTAAGTTTGATTTTAGTAGTAAATATTTCAGTATTTTGTTTGTTGGGATTACAGTTAGGATCTTTGTGTTTGCAACTTGAATTCTTAATTGTTCATAGAGTACGTGCTTGTAGTCGTAGGACTTTCTATCATGGTAGGTTAATTGAAACACGTTAAATTTTCTATTTTCACATTAATTGTTGTATTGGGAATGAAACCTTGTAGCATGTTGATATAGTTGCTATAGTAGTGTAAATTTTATAATTTTATGTATGACCATTGACCAGACATGGCAACACTATCCGAATTCGTAGATACCCATCCGCTCCTACCCGTTTGTATAGCATGGAGATAGTCATGTCATGCATATCCGTTTAACCTTGCTTATGCTTTTGATTTGGTGATGACAAAATGCTAAAGGAATCATTCATGCAGGAAAGCTATCACGATGCATATTACTTGATGTCATGAATAAGCATTAGGTGAGGTGGTTGGATAAAATGTATAAGCATTTTTTTCTTATATCAAATACATCAAACATTATTATTAAATATTGACCCCCACTCTCCCTGTAGCATGTAGCAACAAATTTCAGTATTGTACACAAATAAAGCTTCCAAGGAGGTGACGCTCCTTGAGTGCTTAATGTACACTTCTTGGCATGTCAGCTTCTTTTGAAATCACAAAATTGTTTTTGATGAGTTTGCTATTTATTTTGTTCATCATCATTTCTGCTTCTCTCTTTGTGAATCCTAAAATTTGTTCTTCTTCAGATTGTTATCAACTCTGTTACTAAGGATTCTTATTTTATATCCTTACATCAACATGCTACACTTAAGCTAATATGTAAAAAAAACTACCTTCTAAGATAGATAAATCAATCTAGAATAATTAGCAAGATTTCAGAATATGCTTAACACAAACTCAAAATAGAATTAAATAAAATAAAACAACTAATTAAAAAAATCACTTTATCTTAATCACTATAATAGTGATGGTAGTAAAATGTAAATATTTTACTATATTTAAAAGCAAATTATGTTTACTACATCACTTCAGAGCATAGTAGTTAAAATCTCGATTTAACTCTTAAAATCTTCCGATATTACGATTTTAAATGAGTTTATCGATTTTACGAAATTTGTACTAAGTCTCTGACGATTTTACGATTTAAATTTTGTTAAGATTTTACGTTTTACATTTTTTATTTATTTTATTTATTTATTTTCTCTACCTTGCTTCAGAGTGTCATAAAAAAAACTATATGCCAAATGAAACAAGTTAACAGCAGTTTCTTATTTGGTAGTACAGGACATGACAATAATCATAACTTTAACTTGTGTGGACACTAAGAACAGTCTTGTGTTTCTCTACTCTTCTTTGCCCTCTTCTTTATACACTTTCAAAAAAATAACTTTACCATTTTACACAATTTAAATAACAAATACATTTTTCTATTTAATAAATCTAAACATTATTTTTTTTAAAAAATAAATTAAATTTTTTTATTAGATTTAAAAAAAGTAATTGTTTTTTCAATTTCCAATCTAAAACCGACTCTTCCCTTCTCTTATGTTTCCAAAGCAATTTCAAATAGGGTTGAGTGAATTGCTATATGAATTGCTAAAAGCTCAGCAATCCAAGCATGGATAAGAAGAAGAAGCTGAAGCACACGGTGAACAGAGCAAAAGAGCAATCGAGCATGAAGAAGAAGAATCGGAATGACAAGAGCATGTGCATTCACAACATCCTCCTGTGGGTGCCGATCAGACATCTCGCTTATTCACATAATATACTCTTTCTTATTGATTGTATACTTTCAGTTAAGATGTTAGCTTTGGCAACACGTAAATAATTTTTAGTTGATGTGTATCCTTTGTAATATTATTAGGTACATCACAATGAAATAAGACTAAGAAAATTTATCTTAATGTCATACAAGTAATCAATATGTGACTGATAAAATTGTTAGTAAAAAAATTTTGGTAATTAACTAAAGAATTGATGTAGAGGCAGATATGCTTACCTGAATTAGAAGTTCAGATACATTGAATTCTCTTAAAATTCTCCTGTATTCAGAAACCAAATCAACACACCCGTTTAACCTTGCTTATGCTTATTGCTTGATGATGATAGAATACTTGGATGAAATTGTCAATTTTACTATATTCTCTACAATATTGATTTTTAAATGTAATAAATTTTTTATGCTGTAGATTTTCAATTCAGTTTTCTGATTTGGTTTTTTGATGTGTTAACTGTTAAGACTGCAACGAGGGCTCAAATACACGCTTAGACGCTTAGTATGTGTTTAGGATTTAAATGTCTGCACATCAAGTATAAAAATTTAACTGTCTTGAGTATAGGCTTTTACAACTTTTAGAATTGTTACAAATTTTTTATTGTAAACTATGTTATGGATACTAATATTAGTTTTGTGTCTCTTATTATTTCTCCTCTTTCTTCTAGGTCTCTATCTAAATATCATAACAGAAAAGACTACTTAATTTGCTTGTTCCTATATTTTCTTCATTTGGTTGTTTAATGACTAAAGATGAGGTAATGAATGTACAAATAAAATGGGCTATACTAAATTTAAAGATGTTTTATTTTATCAATTACAAAGACAATATATATATATATATATATATATATATATATATATATATATATATATATATATATATATTTTAAGGGTTAACCACCAAAAACGCCTCCGAATTATTCAAACCCTGACATAAATGTACCCGAATTTTACTATCGATAAAAATACCTTTAAATAATTTAAAAACATAAGGTTTAATTACTTTGTTGGTCCCTATAGTTTTGCGAAATTTTTAATTAGGTCTCTATACTTTTTTTTCTTTTAGTTGGGTTCCTACACCAAATTTTTTTTCAATTAGATCCCTCTTAATAGTTATTGGCTTAATTATATAGGGACCTAACTTAAAAAAAATTTGTGCAAAGACTCAAATAAAAGGAAAAAAAAAAGTATAGGGATTCAATTGAAAAAAAATTTGGTGCAGGAACCCAATTAAAAGGAAAAAGTATAGAGACCTAATTGAAAATTTCGCGAAACTATAGGGACCAACAGAATAATTAAACCAAAACATAACAACAATATCCGACAGTAAATATATATTTTCAAAAAATGCCTTAGAGATTGAATTTTGATGTGATTTTTTACAAAAATAATTAAAAAATGAGATATTATTATTCTTAAAATTTGATAATTTTTTTTAAGTATATATTTTTTTGTGATTTTTTAAAAGTATTATTAGTTGTTAACAAAAAAATTACAAAAAAACATATACTCAACGAAAGATCACCAAATTTTAAAGATACTAATATCTCATTTTTTTAATCATATTTGCAAAAAATTGTATCAAAATTTAATCTCTAGTATATTTTTTGAGAAATACATATTTAATGTTAGATATTCTTGCAAAAAAACTAACATTAAATATGTATTTCTCAAAAAATACATTAGATATTGAATTTTGATGTAATTTTTTTGTAAGAATAATTAAAAAAATGAGATATCATTATTCTTAAAATTTGGTGATTTTTTGTTAAGTATATATTATTTTGTGATTTTTTAAAAGTATTATTAGTTGCTAACAAAAATAATTATAAAAAATTATATACTTAACAAAAAATCACCAATTTTTATGTATAGTAATATATTATTTTTATAATCATGCTTATAAAAAATTTTATCAAAATACAATCTTTAAGATATTTTTTGAAAATATATTTACTATTGGGTATTATTGTTGTATTTTTAAATTATTTGAAGGTATTTTTGTTGATAGTAAAATTTGGGTGTATTTTTGTCTGTATTTGAATAATTCGAAAATATTTTTTATGGTTAACCCTATTTTTTAATCCTGTTGTTAGTGCGGTTGGTTTTAAGAAGTTTTCTGACAAATTATGGTAGATCCAGACAAAAATAAATTAATACTTAATCACCTTTTATATCAAACCACAAAAGTTTAAAACGAAGAATGTAATATAGTTTTTTAAAGTAATTTTTTGCATATCAAATGTAATGAAAATGTGAAACAAAAGACAATTTATTTTTTTAAAAAAAAAAGAGAAAATATAACTATCGCGGTTTAAGAATTGATTAAAAGAATTGTTTTTTCTAATATTTTTATTTGATTTATTTATTATAGTATAAATATTTTGATGTTAATTGTACAATATTTTATGGAAGATAAAAGTAGAAAATATTGAATAAATAATTGAAATGTGAGTGTGAAAAATATATTGAATAAAAAAGTTTAATATAGAGTGATATATTACGAACTAAATAGGAATATTAAAAAAATCTAACTTTACTATTTTATACACTTTTAAATTTTTTTATTATTGTATAAATTTTAAATACAAAAAAAAACTTTTTCTATTTAATAAATCTAAAAATACTAAATTTATTTTTTTAAATAAATTAAATTTTTTATTAATTAATAAAAATGTATATATTCAAATAAATTTCTGAAAAGTTTTACATCAGACATATATTTTAATGTTATAAAATTAAAAAATCTTAATATAATAAAATTTGCTTGAGACAAAAATCTTCTATCCAAAATTTTTTATTGAACTATTTAAAAGATATAACTTATCTTTTTCCAATAGCCAATCCAAAATTAACCCTTTCCCTTCCCTTAAAAATAAGTCTCGGGGACCGCAGTTGACAGTGAATTTGTATTTGAATTGCCAAAAGCTCAGCAATCCAAGTTTGGATAAGAAGAAGCTGAATCAGGAACAAAGTAAAAGAGGAATCTACCATGGAGAAGAAGATGAATCACAAGAGCAAGAGCATTCACGACATCCTCCCTATTGACCTGATTCACATAATCCTACTGCGGGTGCCAATCAGACATGTAGCTCGCCTCAAGTGCGTTTCCAAGCTCTGGTGCTCTCTAATATCTGGTCCTGACTTTGCGGAATTGCATTTTCGCCAATCTCCCGCTGCCACCACCGTCTTCCTGAAAAACGGCGCTATGGCTTACTTGGTTAATTTAGACGAAAATGATGCATCACAAAAAGAAGTGTCTCCCCCTTTCGAGAAGAAACCACATTCTGATTTTGAGGTATTGGGATCCTGCAGAGGATTTATTCTCTTGCGTCGAAACCCACATTTTCTTGTGGTATGGAACCCACTGACTGGATTCAGCAAAAGAATATCCCATTCTCATATTGTTCGTCGTCTTAAATACCATGGCTTTGGGCTTTCCTACAGTAAGAATCTGCATGGATTTGGTTATGATGCATCACAGGATGATTACTTAGTTGTTGTGGCTTATAGGGATTATGAAAGGCAAGAAGATCAATTGGAATGCTTGTCCTTTAGAACCAATTCATGGATTAATCTTGATGCTGTACTCCCCAGTCCATTGGATTGGTTTGACCACAATTCTCGTGGGTTGTTCTTGAATGGCGCTATTCATTGGGTGCCTTACTGTCTTAAAGATTACAGGGATGCAATTCTTATCTTTGATCTCAAGGAAAGGACTTTCTCAAGGATATCTGCACCGGAACAACTGCTAATCAGTGAATGCCCCTTTCCATGTCTCGCCCTACTAGGAGACTGCTTATCTTTGTATTGTGACAATTATGGTAGCCATACAACTCAGATATGGGTGATGAAAGAATATAAAGTGCACTCATCTTGGACTCTCTATCAGATTCCTTGCAAAGCCTTTCAGCCATTGTGCTTATCCAGTAATGGTGATATTATTGGAAAAGGTGATGCTTTCTCTGATAAGGGAGGGTACTTAATCTATAATGTCAGAGGAGATCTGCTCAAGCCTTTTAAAAATCTTTATTGTCCCATTCGTGGAGCAGATGCTGTGTATACAGAGAGTCTCTTGTCCCTCCCTAGCGACATTAAGGATAAGGACAAGAAGAAAAAGAGGAAAAAAAACTATATGTAACTGTTCTCCTTGCTTTGCATCGAGATATTCCTGTTAAGGAATGTGTAACATGCATTATGCATCAATGTGCAATCAAATGTCACTTTAGTCTATGGATATTGAAATTTGAATGCATCAATGCAGGGAATCATTAATCATTGTCTTGCTTCTTAATTCTTATAGTCTGGTCTTGTAGTGAGGTTTTGAAGTTTAGATATTTTTCATGTCTAAAGCTTTTGACTTTTTAGATGATTATAAAGCGTTTACATAATTAATTGCCTTTTTTTGTGTGTTGTGGTTGGTAGAAAGTAGAAACAATGTAATAATTGGTATGTTTTCTAAACAGAATATCACATCTCTGTATGAGATTTGTGATGTGAACTGCACTTTGAAATGGTGACTTTGTACGTATTCTCTTCATTATTCTTTCCTTAATTTTTGAATGTATAAGCCGTAGATTTTTAATTCAGATTTCTGTCAATTTTCTGATTAGTTTTCTATGTGCTTAAAGTGTGCAAGGAAAAACTCAATATTGCCTTTCTCGTTAGTTTTCTTTTTGCACATGAATTATAAGTTGATAACTTCTAAAAAAAATTATTTTTTATCTTTTAACATTTTTATTTTTTCCATTAAAAGTTTTTCAAATATACTAAAAGATAAAAAAATAATCTTTTAAAAAAGTTATTTTTTAATAATTTAGGTCCAGTTTGGGTAAACAATTTAATTAAGTTACTTTTGAAAAAATAATTTAAACAATAAATACTTCTATTAAAAATAATTTATAAATAAGTTATTTTGTGTTTGGTTTTTTAATTCTAAAAGTACTTATTGTAAGAGAAAAGTGATAAAAAGTTTTTTATTATGAGAAAAGTCATTTTTTTTAATTTTTCCTCAAGCACTAAAATAGCTTTTTAAAAAGTTACAATTTTATCTTAAAAATTATAGCAGACATTAATACTACACCTTTTTATAAATTAAAAGTAAAAAAACGAGTCACTTATGAACCTGGCCAAACGCGCCTTAATACTACTCAACAATTTCATAATAGAGGTATTTACTAAAACTACTTAAACATGCTTTAAAAAGATAAGTTATAAAATCGTATTTTAAACATCATTTTAGAATATAAATAGGATACACAGTAAAGTGACGATAGATTATCGACTTGTATGTCCTTCCATTAATAAGAATCTTCATAAAAGAATATATGGGTAATGAAAGAATATAAAGTGCACTCATCTTGGAATCTCTATCAGATTCCTTGCAAGAGGTTGTACTTGGTCTGATAAAGTAGGGTACTTCATATATAATGTCAGAGAAGACCTGCTCAATCGTTTTGAAAATCTTTGTCGTCCGAGTCCTAACAGAAAAACTGTTACTGTGTATACACAGAGTCTCTCCCCAGTGACATTGAGGATAAGAAGAAAGAAGGAGGAGGAAATCTGTATGTAACTATTCTCCTATGCTTTGCCCCAAGCTATTTCTGTTGGTTTTCATTGCATTGTGATTAATGAATAAGTAATGAGTAATATGCATTATGCATAAAGTTCCACTCAAATGCCACTTTTGTCTATGAATGGTGAAATTTCAATTTATGAATGCTTAGGGAATCATTGATTACTGTCTTGCTTCCTAAAGCCTAGTCTTGTGGTGAGGGGTTTTAACTTTTAAGTTACTTCTTTTTTCGTGTTTAATGCAATGGTGATCTTTTCTGTAGGCCTTCAGAATCAGAATGATGTCAAACAAGGAAAGAGAATTAGGAGAGAATGATTGCACAACAGAGACACTTAATTCTGTTGTAAATAAAGTGTAGGGTTGACAAGTTGAACTGGAAAAAGCTTCTAGAGAATTTTATTTTATTTTCCCTTTGCTTTAAAGTATGATTTCCCTTCCAACAATGAATGTGAAAAACTGGAACATTTGAAAGTGCAAATAGAGCTTCATCTAGTTGAATCCAATTTGTTATTACTTTGTGATTAATGTACAAGTACTGAGCAAGATGCATTATGCATCGTGTTGCATTTAGATGTGACTTTTGACTATCCGTGGTGAAATTGATTTATCAAATACCTGAGGAATCATTAATCACTGTCTTGCTTTCTATAGTCTAGTCTTGTGCTGAGGTTTTATGGTTTAGCTCTTTTTCATTTCAAAAGCTGTGATCGTTACATGTAAATCTTGTATATGCTTTGTATACTTTCAGTTTCGATGTTAGCTTTGACAACACCATAAATCATTTTTAGCTGATGTGTATCCTTATAATGTTAGGCACATCACAATGCAATAAAACTCATGAGATTTATCTTAATGTCATACAAGTAATCAATATGTGGCTGATAAAATCATTAGTCAAAAAAGTATTGGTAATTAACCAAAAACTTATGTAGAGGCTGCGGTGCCATGAAATTTGTCTTAGTAACCATGGGTATCAGTAAATTATTTGGGGAACGTAAATGCTGGTTTAACAACAGTTTAAGCGAAATTCAACAGCCCTAGTTCATTGGACATGCCAGTAGAGTTTCATAACAAACACTTAGTCAAAGCGAAATGTGTAAAAGTATTACAAATACATTGAATTCTTCTCAAATTTCCCTGTTTTCACAAACAAAATCTACAGATGTCATGCATATCCGTTTAACCCTTTTTATGCTTATGACTTGGGGATGACAAAATGTTAAAGGAATCATTCATGCTGGAAAGCTATCAGGATGCATACAACTTGTCATCAATACAAGTAAAAAGGTATTAGATGGGGAGGCGGTTGGATAAAATGTATAAGCAATTTTTTTGTGTGTATGCTATAGTGCCTTTGAGATTGTGTCTAACTTACCAAAAAAGATAAATAGATAATATTTAATAAATTTTAAATATTTTATTTTTTACTTTAAACATTTTATTTTTTACTTTTAAAAGCAAGTTAGGTAATTTAGACACCATAATAAAAGGCACCATAGAACTCACCTTTTTCCTTATATGAAATACATCAAACTCAATATTATTGAATATTGACCCTCACTCTCCCAGTAGCAAGTAGCAACAAATTTTAGTAGTGTAAAATAAAGCTTTCAAGGAGGTGACGCTTCTTGAGTGCTTAATGTACACTTCTTGGCATGTCTGTCTTTTTTTGAAACCACAAAATTGTCCTGGATGAGTTTGCTATCTATTTTGTTCATCGTCATCTTCTGCTTCTTCTCTCTCTTTGAACCCTAAAAATTATTCTTGATCAGATTGTTATCTACTCAGTTACTAAGGATTTTTATTTTATATCCTTACATCAATATGCTACACTTAAACTAATATGTAAAAGAAATTACCATCCAAGACAGACAAATCAGACTAGAATAATTAGCAAGATTTCAGAATATGCTTGATGAAAACTCAAAATAGAATTAAGTAGAAATAAACCAACTAATTAAAAAATTCACTTGCTCTTAATCACTTTAATGGTGATTGTAGTAAAATGCAACTATATTAAAAGGCAAATTATGTTTACTACATCACATCAGAGTGCCATAAAAAAGCTATATGCCAAATGGAACAAGTTAACAGCAGTTTCTTATATAGTAGTATATAGGACATGACAGTAATCATAACTTGGATGAATTTATTTGCTCTAGAAACAGCAATATAGGATGCTTTTAACTTGTGTGGACACAAGAACAGTCTTGTGTATCTTTACTCTTCTTTGCCCTTTTTTTCTGACCTTTGAAAAAAATCATAGCAAATGATGACTTAACTTGTTAGCTTCCATTTTGAGGGATAATTTTGAGACTTCCTTGTACACTTTAAAAAAAAAAATTTACCATTTTAAACAATTTAAATAAAAAATACATTTTTTTATTTAATAAAAATAAAAATACTATATTTATTTTTTTTAAATAAATTACACTTTTTTATTAGATTTAAAAAGAAGTAATTGTTTTTTCAATTTCCCATCCAAAACTGACCCTACCCTTCCCTTATGTTTCCAAAGCAATTTGAAGTCCCGGGTTGAGTGAATTGTTATATGAATTGCGAAAAGCTCAGAAATCCAAGCATGGATAAGAAGAAACAGCTTAAGCACACGGTGAAGAAAGCAAAAGAGCAATCGAGCATGGAGAAGAGGAATCAGAATGACAAGAGCAAGACCATTCACGACATCCTCCCTCTTGATCTGATTCACAGAATCCTTCTGCGGGTGCCGATCAGACATCTCGCTCGCCTCAGATGCGTTTCCAAGCTGTGGTCCTCTCTAATTTCCGATCCTGATTTTGCGGAATTACATTTTCACCACTCTCCCGCTGCCACCAAGGCATGCTTCTTCATGAAAAACGACACTATGGCTTACTTGGTTTATTTAGACGACAATTATGCATCACAAAAAGTGGTGTGTCCCCCTTTCAAGAAGAAACCACCTTCTGATTTTGAGGTATTGGGATCCTGCAGAGGATTTATTCTCTTGCATCGATACCCACATTTTCTTGTGGTATGGAACCCACTGACTGGAGTCAGCAAAAGAATATCCTATTCTCATATTGTTAGTCGTCCTAAATACCATAGCTTTAGGCTTCCCTACAGTACGCATCTGCATGGATTTGGTTATGATGCATCACAGGATGATTACTTAGTTGTTGCAGCTTGTAGGGATTATGAAAGGCAAGAAGATCACTTGGAATGCTTGTCCTTGAGAACCAATTCATGGATTAATCTTGATGCTGTACTCCCCAGTCCATTGGATTGGTTTGACCACAATTCTTGTGGATTGTTCTTGAATGGCGCTATTCATTGGGTGCCTTCCTGTCCTAAAGATTACAGGGATGCTATTCTTATCTTTGATCTGAAGGAAAGAACTTTCTCAAAGATATCTGCACCGGAACAACTACTAATTGTTGCATGCCCCTTTCCAAGTCTCGCCCTACTAGGAGACTGCCTATCTTTGTATGGTCACAATTATGGTCGCGGTACAACTGAGATATGGGTGATGAAAGAATATAAAGTGCACTCATCTTGGACTTTCTATGAGATTCCTTGCAAAATCTTTCAGCCATTGTGCTTATCCAGAAATGGTGATATTATTGGAAGAGGTTATGATAAAATAGGGTACTTCATATACAATGTCAGAGGAGACCTGCTCAAGCGTTTTAAAAATCTTCCTTGTCCGCCTCCCATCGGATACTGTGTATACAAAGAGTCTCTTGCCGTGTTGCCACTCCCTAGCGGCATTAAGGATAAGGATAAGAAGAAGAAGGAAAACTGTATGTAACTATTTTCCTATGCTTTGTACGCTATTCCCATTCGTTTTCAATGCGTTGTGATTAATGAATAAGTAATGTGGAATATGCATTATGCATAAGTTTCAATCAAATGTCACTTTATTCCATGGATATTGAAATTTGAATTTATCAATGCTTAGGGAATCGTTAATCATTGTCTTGCTTCCTATAGTCTGGTCTTGTGGTGGAGTTTCAAAGTTTAGATCTTTTCCATGACTAAAGTTTACCAGTTCTGCTTTTTGGCAGGCCATCAAGTTCACCATCAAGTTTAGGCTCTTTAGAATCACCCAACATTCAAACACAGAGAGAGAATGAGGAGCAACATATGAGTGGACAACTTGCCACTTGGGGAAGAACATTTGAAAAGTGCAAATGAAGTTTAGTCTCTTTTTAAATCCAATATATCTTTTGAATCAAATCTATTAGTAATATTTCTTAGTTGGTTATGCAAAACTTTATAGGTTTTATTTTGCAGATTACATAATATACTCCTTCTTTTAATCTTACCTTTAGCGTGGTTTTTAGAAGTTCACTAGCAAATGATGGCAAACCCAGAAACAAAAAGTTACAGTATAGGAGAGTTGTTTTATTTTGAGTCTTGCTTCCTACACTCTAGTCTTGTGGTGAGGTATGTTTCGTTATTGTGCTGAGTGCTATACATAAATATATTTTTTCTCATTGATTGTATACTTTCAGTTAAGATGTTAGCTTTGGCAATACCATAAATAATTTTTAGCTGATGTGTATCCTTTGTAATTTTATTAGGTACATCACAATGAAATAAGACTCAGAAGATTTATCTTAATGTCATACAAGTAATCAATATGTGACTGATAAAATTGTTAGTAAAAAAGTTTTGGTAATTAACTAAAGAATTGATGTAGAGGCAGAGGTGCTTACCTGAATTAGGAGTTACAGATACATTAAATTCTCTTAAAATTCTCCTGTTTTCAGAAACCAAATCAACACACCATGTGCATATCCGTTTAACCTTGCTTATGCTTATTGCTTGATGATGACAGAATACTTGCATGAAATTGTCAAATTTACTATATTCTCTACAACATTAGTTTTTAAATGTAATAAATATCTTTATGCTGTAGATTTTCAATTCAGTTTTTTTATTTGATTTTTTGATGTGTTAAGAGTGTGCAGCGAGGGCTCAAATACACATTTAGTATTGTGTATTTAGAGTTCAAATATCTGCACATAAAGTATAAAAATTTAACTGTCTTGAGTATAGGCTTTTACAACTTTTAGAATTGTTATAAATTCTGCATTGTAAACTATGTTGTGGACACTAATACCAGTCTTGTATCTCTTATTGTTTCCCCTATTTTTTCTAGGCCTCTATCCAAGTATCATAACAGAAAAGACTACTTAATTTGCTTGCTCCTGCATTTTCTTCATTTGACTATTTAATGACTAAAGATGAGGTAATGAATGTACAAGTAAATTTAGCTATGTAAACTTTAAGATGTTTATTTTGTCATTTTCATAAATGGAGTTTGAGTTGTAAATCATTCACAAACCGTTAGTCTTATTAAATATTTTGGTCATTCTCCATAACCTTGCTTTATTCTAAAGTTGCAGATCATGATTCATGTGTGTACATAGTTTTATGTATTATTTATGCAAAAGTTGCATTTTAGTGATTGAAAAAATATTTATTTACCCTACAGTCTGGACCCCTACATATTGACGAAGTGTCTTCTTTTTCTCCACCTCTTGCTTGTAGGGGGTACAAAGAGAGAATAGAAATAAAAAATCTGCGGTTATAGCCAAAATCACGGTTAACTTTGAGAAACTAATTCATACAAACTAACTTTTTTTCTTAAAACAAAAAGCTCAACACAATAAGGTGGAGTATCAACAGAAAAGTACTAAATAGATAAAATAAACTAATTCCTAATCATCTTCGGCAAAAGCCATCAACAATTCAAAAAGATTAAATATCATTCCACTCTTTATAACTATTAATTGACCTGTTGACTACTCCTGCAACACCCATGATAACAATAAAACCAAACTTACCAACATTCTATCAATTCGACTGCACGATTGACTCCTTAACCACGTAAACTTACGGTTATTCAACTCTATATCCACCAATTCGATACAAACTAACTTTATATTTTGTATTCCAATATAGTTTATAGGAGTGATTAATTTTGTTGCAAATACAGCACATGATTCGCCAGTTGAATGGGATGAAGCTTCAAAAAATTTAAGTTTTATTTTGCTTTGAATTATGATTTTCTATCCAAATATTTAATGGGAAAAAACTCAAGAACATTTGAAACGTGCAAATGGAGTTTAGCATCCTGTTAAATCGAATATATCTTTTGAAACTTTTCATTTGCTTTTTAGATTTTTTTTTCTGTGTATATTCTTTTTCATCCTTTTGCTGCATTATCCTTGAGTGATCTATCATTAAGTTATTGGTTTTTGTTTTCTCAGCACTAACCCCTCTCTTTTTATATGATTATAAAGGGTTTACATAATTAATTGCCTTTTGTTCTATGCTGTGATTTGTAGAAACAATGTAATATTTGCTGTATGTCTAAACAGAATATCACATTTCAATATGAGATTTGACATGTGAACTGCATTTTTGAAATTGTCAATTTGTATGTATTATCTACACTATTCTTTTATTGATTTTAAATGTATAGGCCCTAGATTTTCAGTTCAGTTTTCTGATTGATTTCCTTTGTGCTAAGAGTGTGCAATGAGAGATTTAGGATTGTATATTTAGGTTCAATTTTCTGGACATAAAGTCCAAAAATTTAACCATCTTGGTATAAGCTTTTACAACTAAGATTGTGTTACAAATTCTGCATTGTTGTGGATACCAATAAGTAATAACAAAGAAAAGAACAAAAGAAACAAGAAAAAGAATCCGTACAACCACACTAGGGTATCTTCTCAAGATGAATATACTCTTGCAACTCTCTCCAAGTTTGAATCTGCAAGAGAATCCGCAATACCATTAGCTTCCCTGAGAATCAAACTCATTTGCAACCCCCAGGCTTTGCACATGAGGTTTTTTTTTTTTTCAATCAGATCAACATCTTCTTCATTTGCCAAGGAGGAAAATGAAGATGTTAATGTGATTGAACTAGTACACGTACAACTTAACTAAGGATATAGTAGAGGTGTTTATTGGAACTACTTAAACACGTTTTGAAATGACAAGTACTAACATAATATTTTGAACATGATTTTAGAATATTAACAGGACAAAAAGGTAAAATTAATCACCAGAATTTCTAAAATATTAGATACTAAATTGGTGTAACAAAAATACTAGATATACATAAAAAATCAACTACAAAATTACTCATTATATATTTGTATATTAAGAGTTTAAATTTTAAAAAGTTAAGAGACAAATTTATCACTTTTATATTCTTTAAAAATAAAAACCAATCTTTTTAGTTTTTATTATTACTCATAAATTTACAAACTAATAATTTGGGGTTTAATACTTCCGAAGTTTATCTAATAATCCCTTGTGTTCACAAGCAGATTCAAATCCCGTGTTGTACCAACGCAGAAACCCTAACAAAAGAACAAAGCTGAAGAGTGATCGATCATGGAGGAGAAGAAGCAGAAGAGCTTTAACGACATCCTTCCTCTTGACCTGATTCAAAGAATCTTACTGAGGATTCCGGTCAAACATCTCGGCCGCCTCAAGTGCGTTTCGAAGCTTTGGCACTCTCTCATTTCCGATCCAGACTTCGTGGAATCGCATCTTCACTTCTCTCTCGCACTCACCCATGCGTGCATAAAAAACAAGGACTCCACGGAAGCTTACATTCTTCACCTAGAAGAAGCATTTAACGACAAAAATTATAAAGTCAAAGAGGTATCTTTCCCTTTGAAGAAGAAGTCACTTTCTGAGTTTCGTGTATATACAGAGAGTCTCTTGCTGTTCCCTAGTAATGGTAAGCATAACGATAAGAAGAAGAAGAATGTTATTTAACTATTCTGCTATGCTTTGCACCACATTATTCCTGCTAGTTTTTAAACTTTGTGATTGATGTAGAAGTACTGAGCAAGATGCATTGTGCATCAAGTTGCATTCAGATCTGAGTTTTGACTATCCATGGTGAAACTTGATTTATCAAGTGCTTGGGGAATCATTAATCACTGTCTTGCTTTCTAGAGTCTAGTCTTGTGATGAGGTTTTAGGGTTTCGCTCTTTTTCATCTCTAAAGCTGTGACATTTTACCATGAAAATCTTATTCATGCTTCGTTGTTTCTGCTGATTGCTATAGATAAATATACTTTTCTTGTTAATTTGATTGTATACTTTCAGCTACGATGTTGTCCGCTTCCCATCGGTGAAACCGCTACTGTGTATAAAGAGAGTCTCTTGCCACTCCTTAGTGACATTAAGGATAAGGATAATTAGTATGTAACTATCCTATGCTTTGCACCAAGCTATTCCTGTTAGTTTTCATTGCATTATGATTAATGAATATGTAATGAATAATATACATTGTGCATCAAGTTCCAATCAAATGCCACTTTTGTCTATGGATGGTGAAATTGGAATTTATCAATGCTTAGGTAATCATTGATCATTGTCTTGCTTCCTAAAGCCTAGTCTTGTGGTGAGGGATTTTAACTTTTACATTATTTCTTTTTTCATGTGTAATGCAATGGTGATCTTTTCTGTAGGCCATCAGAGTCAGAAAGATGTCAAACAAGGAAAGAGAATTAGAAGAGAATGAGTGCACAACAGTGCCACTTAATTCTGTTGTAAATAAAGTGTAGGGGATTGACAAATTGAGCTGGAAGAAGCTTCTAGACAATTTGATTTTATTTTGGCTTTGCTTTGCTTTGCTTTAAAGTGTGATTTCCTTTCTTCCAATTATGAATCTGAAAAACTGGAACATTTGAAAGTCCAAATATAGCTTCCTCTAGTTGAATCCAATCTGTTATATTAAATGATTTATCTTTATTCAATATTTCCTTGGTTGCATGATCATGTCTACACAGAATATCAAACATCAATATGAGATTTAACATGTAAACAAATTGTTAATTTATCAATTCAGCTTGCTCTTTAGTAGTATGTATTTCATTATTCTGCTTGTTGACATTTGAGATATTTGTGTTTGCCACTTGAATTATTCATTGTTCATAGAGCATGTGCTCGTAGGGCTTCCTATCATGATAGGTTCATTGAACCCCGTTAAGTTTTCTATTTTAACCTTATCTGTTGTTGTATCTGGTAATGAAACCTTGTAGCATGTTGATATAATTGTTATAGTGGTGTAAATTTTACATTTTATGTATGCCTTTCAACATTATTTTATTAGGTACTTTGTAGTTTTAGGATTAGCTTTTAGATATATTTTTATTAAATGCAATTCTGAACTTTTAAGCTGAGGTGTGGAATATGATAGCAAATGAAGACTTAACTTGCTAGCTTCCATTTTCTTTAAACCCCTTTCTGAATGTGTAACAGAAGATGGAAGCTATTGTACTCTAAACTTAATAGGTTAAAAAAAAGGGGATGGCTGAGATTCATGAGCAGAACTAGATACAAATAAATATTTTAGATCGAAATGTTAAATATGCCTTTCTTAATAGTAGGGATAATTTTATATTTGATCTCTCTTCAATTTTGTAGTGCATGTTCTTTCATTTCGCTTTCAAACTGTTAAATGTTAAGGCAGTGTCCAGAAACTGAGAGAGTAACCATATAGGAAAGAAGATTATGATTTAAATATGCACTTATTTTTGGCAGCTAATTTTGCCTGCATCTCTCAGGGGCCAACACATAGCAGTATCTTATTTTTGGCTACTTCTGTAGTTCTTTATTTGGTTGTATAGGTCAAACACTAGTCCTTGACTCAATTCATTGTATGGTATTTGTGTGCTATGTTAATAACTCAAATACTATAATTAACTACTAAATCATTTATCATATAATATAATGTATATATTTAGCCATATAAAAAATAGTCACTAAATTAATTGTTATATATTTGCCTATAAATACATGTATTTTGTTTTTAACCAAATTGAATTGGTCGAGTGATCAGTTCATTCACCAGCAACTCATTGGCCAGACTCTTAAATAAAGCTCAGATTCGTGACAGATTATTTAGTATACACATAATATGATTATTGTTATTTTATATTAAAAAAAAGTTTAATTACTCTGTTGGTCTTTATGTTTTATCGAATTCTCAATTTGGTTATTATATTTGTTTCCTTTCAATGGATCTTTATATAGGTCTTTTCTGTATCAAAAGCGTTAAAATTATTGGAATATTCCTTTTAAAAAATATGTGTTCAAAGATCTCATTAGATTCTTCCTTGTGAGTATTTTTAATTTGTAAAAAAATATTTCTCTAGTACTCTACTATTTTTTTCCTTCACAAATACATAATTACAAAATTTAAAGCAAAGACGAATAGAGTAATTAAATATTTAAAAATCAATCTTTATTAGTAGGAGATTTTTTTATATGATTCACACACGTGAGTTACGCTAGGGTTATGGAGTTTTAGGGTGATATACAGTATACCCTGTTTAGGGGGAAAGAAATTGGGCCGTTCGATTATTTTTTTACATAGAGAGAGGGGTGACACTCGAATAGGATATAGATGCAACGAAGCCAAACACAAAAGCAGCTGCATGCGCATCACATGGAAGCATTACGAAGGTGACACAACATGCACAGCACGTGGAAGCATTACGAAGGTGACACTCGAATGAGGTATAGATGCAGCGCACCACGTGGAAGCAGTACGAAGGTGACACTTAAATGAGATAAAGATGCCACGAAGCCAACCACAGAAGTGAGATAAAGATGCCACGAAGCCAACCACAGAAGCAGTTGCATGCGCACCACGTGGAAGCAGTACGAAGGTGACACTCAAATGAGATAATGACACTCAAATGAGATAAAGATGCCACGAAACCAACCACAATGAGATAATGACACTCAAATGAGATAAAGATGCCATGAAGCCAACCATAAAAGCAGCTGCATGCGCACCACGTGAAAGCAGTACGTGTGTACGTGGAAGCAGTATGAGTATACGGTCTGATTACTAAAATCATCGAACCGTCCAATTACAGTCCTTCTAATCGGTCCGTCCGATTTATTCTGTGTAGTCATCACAATCCAATAAAACCCCATATACCTCCATAACCATATTATACACCAACAATCACTCCATCAAAATTAAAAAACTCTTTATATACCCATAAATTTACAAAGATGAAAACTAGGTGCATGCACCTGAGTTTCCACATAACAATTTGGGGTTAATGCTTTATAAGCTTATCTAATAATCCCTTGTGTTCACAAGCAGATTCAAATCCCGTGTTGTACCAACGCAGAATCTTACTGAGGATTCCGGTCAAACATCTCGGCCGCCTCAAGTGCGTTTTGAAGCTTTGGCACTCTCTCATTTCCGATCCAGACTTTGCGGAATCGCATCTTCACCTCTCTCTTGCATCCACCCATGCGTGCATCTACAAAAAAAACTCCACGGAAGCTTACCTTATTCACCTTGAAGAAGCATTCAACGACAAAAATTATAAAGTAAGAGAGTTATCTTTCCCTTTCAAGAAGCCGCCACCTTCTGACTTTCGTTTGATGGGATCCTGCAGAGGGTTTGTTCTCTTACACCAAGAACCACACTTTTTTGTAGTATGGAACCCACTCACCGAATTCAGCAAAAGAGTATCTTACTCTTGGTTAGATATTGTTCATCGTACTAAGGGCAGGTACTTTAGTTTTTCCGGTAATGCGATGCTGTATGGATTTAGTTACGATGCGACACTGGATGACTACTTACTTATTATAGCTTGGAAGGATAGTAACTGCCAACTCTTAGATTGCTTCTCCTTGAAAACCAATTCATGGATTAATCTTGATGCTGCAGTCCCCAAACCATTGGGTCTTATGGAGTGGCGATCTCGTGGGTTGTTCTTTAATGGCTCTATTCATTGGTTGTCTTACTATCTTGAAAAACATCACAGTGATGGTATTCTTGTATTTGATCTGAAGGAAAGAAGTTTCTCAAAGATATCTTTGCCTGAACAACTCGAAATGCGTGATGCTGCCACATTTTTCATACTAGGAGGGTGCCTAGCCTTGTGTTCTCAGGACTATGTTGGATGTAAAACACACATATGGGTGATGAAAGAATACAAAGTGCACTCATCTTGGACTTTGTATGTCATTCCTTGTTTAGAGTTTGAGCCTCTATGCTTATCCAATGATCGTGACGTTGTTGCAGTAATATATGGATCATTAAAGTTTGCCAAATATAATCTCAGAGAAGAATTGCTCCAACGTTTTAGATGTCCTCTTTTTCGACTGCAGACTTTCAACTGGACATGGTGCACTGTATATACAGAGAGTCTCTTGCCGTTCCCTAGTAATAGTAAGCATAAGGATAAGAAGAAGAAGAAGAATGCTATTTAACTATTCTGATATGCTTTGCGCCACATTATTCCTGCTAGTTTTTAAACTTTGTGATTAATGTAGAAGTACTGAGCAAGATGCATTGTGCATCAAGTTTCATTCTGATCTGAGTTTTGACTATCCATGGTGAAACTTGATTTATCAAGTGCTTGGGGAAGCATTAATCACTGTCTTGCTTTCTAGAGTCTAGTCTTGTGGTGAGGTTTTAGGGTTTAGCTCTTTTTCATTTCTAGTCTTGTGTATTTAGGGTTCAAATATCTACACATAAAAATATAAAAATTTAACTGTCTTGAGTATAGGTTTTTACAACTTTTAAAATTGTTACAAATTCTTTATTGTAAACTATGTTGTGGACACTAATACTAGTCTTGTGTCTCTTATTATTTCTCCTGTTTCTTCTAGGCCTCTATCTAAGTATCAGTATCATAATAGAAAAGACTACTTAATTTGCTTGCTCCTGTTTGTTCTTCATTTGATTGTTTAATGACTAAAGACGAGATAATGAATATACAAGTAAAATTGGCTATGCAAAACTTAAAGATGTTTTATTTTATCAGTTACATACACAAAATATACAATTTTCTTTTTAATCCTGTTGTTAGCGTGGTTGGTTTTAAGTAGTTCTCTAATAAATTATGGCAGACCCAGATAAAAAAAATTAATGCTTAATCACCTTGTATGTCAAACCACAAAAATTTTAAATGAAAAATGTAACATAGTTTTTTAAAGTAATTTTTTGCATACAAAATGTAGTGAAAATGTGAAACCAAAGACAATTAAATTTTTTTTTTTAAAGAAGAGAAAATAAAACTATTGTGGTTTAGGAATTGATTAAAAAAAAAATTTATTCGAATATTTTTATTTGATTAATTTATTATAGTATTAATATTTTGATGTTAATTGCACAATATTTTGTGGATAATAAAAATAGAAATATTGAATAAATAATTAGAATGTGAGAGTAAAAAATATATTGAATAAAAAAGTTTTATTTAAAGTGATATGTGACTGTACTAAATAGGAATACTAAATAACTCTAACTTTACTGTTTTATACACTTTCGAATATTTTTTTTACCATTTTATACAATTTAAATAGAAAAAAAAAACCTTTTTTTAGTTAATAAATCTAAAAATACTATATTTAATTTTTTTTTAAAAATGAATTAAACTTTTTATTAATTAATAAAAATGTATATATTTAAATAAGTCTAAAAATTTTATATTTTATTTTTATAAAATTTAAAAATTTTAGTATAATAAACTTTTTTTTTTGAAACAAAAATGTTCCATACAAAATTTTGTATGGACCTATTGAAAAGATAACTTTTTTTTTCCAGCCAATCCAAAACTAGGAGCTTTCTTCGGTGGGAAAAGTATCTTCTGGTCCTTGATGGACCAAGTAATAAATGAAATTAATAAAAAATATAGGGGTTGGTTCACAAATAATAAGAAGTTCAACATATGTGGCAAATTTAAATGTGAAGTTAAATTGGATTGGGGTGACGGCGAAGTCTGGATTGGACATCTAAGTAGCAGACGGCACTGCACGACAGAGCTGAGGGAGTGGTAGAACGCCGCCGAAGTAGAGGCGTAGATCGGGCCCTGGCCGAGTTCAGGTACACCAGACGGACGAAATGGGGCAACCGTCGACGCAGGCACTGCAGTGGAGAAGTCAGAGGAGCAGCTCCGCAATGAGATCGATGAGCTTCTCTGCCAACAGCGCGAGGTCACTAATTACTCCCTCACCAATTACCACACCACTCTACTTCCACTCTCTCCAATTCATTCATCGATTCTGTTTCTTTTTTGTTCAATTTTCTCAGATTACGGAGCGGCTTCATGATCCTCGAGGCCTTCGAAGGGGTCCCTTCTCAGCTCCTCGCCGACAACCCTTTTCCTCCCCAGTGCCAAAACTAATCTGATGGTGGCAAGCTTGACAACAGGGGTCCCTTCTTTGTCAATGGACTTCCTTTTGGAGCCATGGACGCAATAAAAGCTGCATACGGAGCTACTGTACAAATTAAAGATCTTCCAAGGGATGGGCTTAACCTAACATTGAAAATAAATCTGTCAAAGCTTCCTGCAAATCAAGGTACAAACTGGTTCTGTATATCCTGCCATCATAAGCTTTCTAACTGCTGTTTTTTTAGCATGGTATTATAGTTATCATGGTTTCAAAATTTCAATATTTTTAATTGACGTGCCCCTTTCCATGAGAAGTTCTTCCTAAATTGTTAGCTGCTGTATTTTCTATGCATTAAAATGGTTGAGATGAATTGCATTTCCATTATTATGGGGAGTTGTTGCCTTTCTATTTTAATTTCAGGAATCAATATCTACATTTGTTATTTATATTAGATATTAGATAGGATTTGTAAAATATCTTATACTAAGTGATATAATAAGAGGCATTCATGTGCCTTCACCTAATAGCTTAAGTTTTTGGGATGGTCACTACATGATATCAAAGCCTTGATTTGTCAGGAAATTAGTTCCTGGTCTGTCAACTCATGTACTTCATGCTTTATTGAATTTCATGTATTTACTTTATTATACTAAATATAAACCCTTTCAAATGTCAATCAAATTACATTTTTAATCATTCTATGCTTAGAATCTATTCTGCATTGAATTGCAATTCTTGTGGATGGGGAAAAAAGCATTTCTAGATTCAATTATTTGGTTGTTGATGTTGGTCTTTTATAATTGGTGGTGTTTCCGATTATGTGCAGATCAAAGGCAATCCTTTTTGGTGAAAATTGCATCCGTGAGGGAGGTTGTCCTTGGTGCACCATTGAGAGTAATTTTAAAACATCTTGCTTCAAGAACTGTTGCTCCAGACATTGATCCACTTGTCGCCCTTGTGCATCGGCCAAGGGAGTTATTTTTTCTTGTTCCAAAGGTAACAGCGTATTATAAGCATGGTTAACTTCTTTTTTAGCCTAACTGCCTAAGTATTCTTCACTATCAATCTTGAAAATTTATCAGTGGTAAATTATCTTCACAAATTCTTGCATTAAAATACTCCCAGGTTCTTCACAATTTATCAGCCATGGTTCTTCACAGTTTATCAGCCATAAGCCTCAAGAATTACCAAAAGAAATTAGAGTGATTTTGGACATAAAAGGTCATCTCTTGAAAGTAAATTATGACCAGCAAAGAAAAAAAATAAGAGGGAACAAAAAGAGCAAAGCTGCTGAAGCAATCAACGCATATTTGTTATATATGAGTCCTTATATATCAACCCTTATATATATTAGTCCAGTAAGCCACCTTGGACAGGAATTTGTTATATTTAGCCTCTTGTTATCAAGTAAGCCACCACTTGTTGATAGGAATAATTATGAGTCCTTATATATATATATATATATATATATATATATATATATATATATATATATGTGAATTTGCTATGACTAATAGAAAGTTTTATCTTATTAAAATTGCTATGACTTCTCTCTATTTATTCCGTTAAACATTCTAATTTTTTTGTTAACAAAATTGCTATGACTTCTCTCTATTTATTCCGTTAAACATTCTAATTTTTTTTGTTAACTGATAACGGTACAATCCTAATTGTAATGTTAACTGCTCAATTTGTTTTGTTTTGTTTTGGGTAAGTTCAGGGGTGTCTGGAGTGAAGGGTCGTTTGGTGAAGATGGAGATCAGGGCATCGACGTGCGTAGAAGAAAAAGAAGAAGTGGGTGCTTGAGAAACCGAACGAGTGGTGGAAGTTGAAAGTCGTAACCTTTTGGAGAATAAGAGATGACAAGGAGCACAGGAATTCGGTTTGAGGATTCGCACTGCCATTAGAGAGAGAAAGAGAGGGGGAGGGGGGTGTTACACCCTGTAAGAAAATGTTCGCAATATTAGTCCAATAGTTTAGAAGTTCCTTTTCCCTATGAATTTGTCTATTTTTAACATCATCTTCCTAGCTGCAACAACGACAATAACATCATCTTCCTAGCTGCAACAACATCTTCCTCATTATTTCTTTCCTGTAATACGATGTCACCTCTTCTTCCGCGGTTTTTCTCCCTCAAGTACGACAATGGTCTTGCTCTGTCATCTTTCTCATCCACTTCTCCTTCTTCGATTCTTCTCTCTCGCCGCCTCTCTCTTTCTCTCTCCTTGTTCTGCTTCTCTCTCTCCTCAACGACGGCACCTACGGTGATACTATCCTCTCCTCCCGTCCTCCCTCACTCCCTAAAGCAATTACAACAACAATAAGCAACATCTCAGTGACTCTCTCTCTCTCTTCCAAACCTCCCAGAATAGACCTTACGCCTCACCCTCTTCATCTCAGCCACAATAATAATTAGCCATAATTAGTAATAATCATCTATAATCAGCAATTCTATAATTTTTCATTATAATTTTTTTGATAATCTAATAAAAATAGAATGCAAAGAGAAAGAATGACAAATAGAGAAGTTGAAGAGAGAGCTCCTCACTGCCCTAGAGAGAGAGGGACTATCCGCTGCTGGCATACTGTGAGAGAGGAGAGTTAGGCGCTGCAAGACAGGTTTTTGACAGCAATGGAGGGGCGGCGAGCAAGTAGTGACAGCGATGGCAAATCTGAGAGGAAAGATCGAGAAATCTGTTGCGAGAGTGAAAAGGGCAAGGAACTGTGAGATCCTCTTCTGACGACAACGGAGGGGCAACGAGTAAGCAACAGTAGCAACAACGAGGTTCTGCCGTTGAAGCCAAAGAGACAACGGCGTGAGTTGATGAGCAATTGTTCTGTGTGTTGGAGAAGTGAAAGTGAGAAGAAGGGAGAAGAAAAAAATGAGCGGGGAGTGGGGTGTGAGAGCGTGAGACAGAGAAGATCGGAAGGCAGCAGCCATAGATTCAGAGTGAGAGTGAAGAGGGTGAGGTGTAAGGTTTTTCTTGGAGGTTTGGGGAGGGAGGGAGTGAGGGAGAATAAAGGAGAAGCAGAGGAAGGGGTGTAACGGAATCCGTTTGACAGCTCAGCTACTCTATTAACGGAATAGATTTTTATTTACAGTCGGGTATTTTTGTAGCATTTTTCAATATTTTAGGTGTATTTTTGTCGTTAACAAAAGTGGAGGTTATTTTTGTCAGCATTTTGATAATTCGAAGACGGAATTGGTAATTTACTCAAAAGAAAACAAAATAAAACTCATTGAAGGAGAACAACTCAGGAAGATTGGGAAGCTATGAGAACTCTGTGCTTTCTCTTTCTCTTCTTGTCTTAACCCTTGACCGTTCACCCTTATTATAGAAGGGGAAGCTTCCAAGGTTGAAACCGGTTCAACCAAGCAACTTCTTCTCCAACCCAGAGTAGCAGCGGTTCGGACAGAGAGAAGAGAGAGGAAAACCGAAACAAAACCAATATGCATGTACCTCTCTCAACCCTTCTCATCAAGTTCCTTCACTCTGAGTCCTTGATCTTGACTTTGGCTCTAAGAAAGAACTCTGACCCTTGATGAACCTCTGATCCTTGACAGCTTCTTCCTTTTCATTTTTGCTTCTTCCTATCCGTAGCTCCAGTAGCTATCTTCCTTCTTTGATGAACAAAAACGAAAATGAACTTTTACAACTGAGATCTTCCTCTCTGATAAAGGCGGATCCTTTCTTTTCTTAGCATGGAAAATCTTGAAGCTCTTCTCAAAATCTTGCCTTCAATGGCAAAGATCTTGCCAAGCCTTGCTTCGAATCTTCCTTTCTTCATAGCCTTTCTTCATAGGCTTTACTGTGACTTCACTTTTTCTTTCTTCTGAAAACTTCTTTTCTTTTATTCTTTTGATTGAAGTGACCAAATGCAAAGAGCGAGGAGAGAGAAGAGACAAAGCATTCAATGCATTATTAATTCAATTTAATTTTAAGTTTCGGTTACCTATACATGCAATCAATTGAATTGAAATTTAAATTTCATTATCTAGAGAAAGTGGGTAACCGAACCACTCCTCTTCCAATTCGGACCAAGAATTGTTGGATCAGTAGAGATATTGTCTTGGGCTGTGCAAATGTTTCTTGGCCCAATATGTTCAGCCACTTGATTTAGAAACATATTATTATAATGCAAGCTTTGTTTGGCAACCAAAATGGGCTTCTAATGACTAGCCCAATAGGAACTTAATTTTCTTTTTCTGCACACTAACAACAACATTAAAACTAGGGGTGGCAAACGGGCCTAAACCCGCCGGGCTGACTCGCGTAACCCGCCAAAAAAGGCGAGCTGGGCTAGAAAATCGAGACCGCCAAATAGCAAAAGCCCGCCTAACCCGCACCGCTTAAATTGCGGGTTTTGGCGGGCTTTGGCGGGGCGGGGCGGGCTTCCCCGTCGGGCTAAGATTTTTATTAGTGAGAGGGTATTTTTGTAATTTTTTGCCAAAACCTAACTTCCCCCAACCTAACTTACAAGAGTATGAAGATAAAAATTGAGTGTTTGAATTATGTTTATGTTATTTTGGAAACAATATTTATAATTATGTTTTGGATTATATTTATTTTGCTTTGGAGAGAATATTTATACTTATATTTTGAATGAAAATTTGGTTTATAATTATATTTATTAGATATTTATAATTACAAAGACTTTAATGTTTGTGAATATAAAAAATATAATTTTTTATGCCATTAGAAATTATAAATTTATTAATATGGTTGTGAAATTATATATATTACTTAGTAGTTAATAGTAAAAAAAAAAGAGGAGCTTTGGCGGGCTTAGGCCGCCAACCCGCCAGCCCGCAGTTAGGCGGGGCGGGCTAGGATTCTAGGACCGCCTCACTAGGCAGGGCGGGACGGGCCAGCCCGCCAAAGGGCAGGCTTCTGGCGGGGTGGGGCGGGGCAGGTTTCCCCGCTTGTCACCCCTAATCAAAACAACCTAAAATAATTTAAATATTTAATAATTTCCTGATTAATATTTTAATAATGTTTGATCATCATAATAATTTAAGTTTTCCAAACTCAACAAAACTAACTAATTAAAAAATGAGATATTCTCCACATCCAAGTTCATCCAAGCAATTTTAGGTCACGCGTTTTTCCCATTTTCTTCTTTCCTCACGCTTTTTCTCTTCTTCTTCTCTTCTCCCCTACGCTTCTTCCTCTTCTTCTTCTTCTTCTTCTTCTCACGTTCGTTTACGCACGGAGTGTCTTTTTCTTCTTCGCCTTCTTCTTCACATTCCTCCTTCTCCTCTTCATTCTCCTCCTTCTTTTTTCGTGTTCCTTCTTCTTCACGTTTTCTCCTTATCGTCATTTTTTTGTTGTTGTTGCTGCTATATTTTTTTGTCTTTTTCTCATTTTCTCTCTAGTGAAGAAGCAAGGGAAGGTAAGGAGGAAGAGTTCTGAATTGTGCAAAACAGAAATGAACTGAACATGTTATTATGGTGAAACAATTGTATAGTACTAAATGAATGGAACATTATCCATTATATAAATTCAAATTCGAACAACTTTCTGCATAATGAACCAAACACGTCTCATAGTGAAACAATCGTATAGTACTGAATGAATGAAACATAATCCATTATATAAATTCAAATTCAAACAGCTTTCTGTAGAATGAACCGAACACGTACTTATGGTGAAACAATTGTATAGTACTGAGTGATCGAAATATAATACATTATATAAAATTAAATTCAAACAGCTTTTCTGCAGAATGAACTGAACACGTACTCATGGTGAAATAATTGTATAGTACTAAATGAACAAAATATAACCCATTATATAAAATCAAATTCAAACAGCTTTCTGCATAATGAACCGAACACATACTTATGGTGAAACAATTGTATAGTACTGAATGAACGAAACATAATCCATTATATAAATTCAAATTCAAAGAACTTTCTGCATAATGAACCAAACACATCATTATGGTGAAATAATTGTATAGTACTGAGTGAACGAAACATAATACATTATATAAAATCAAATTCAAACAGCTTTTCGCAGAATGAACCAAACACGTACTTATGGTGAAACAATTGTATAGTACTGAATGAATGAAACATAATCCATTATATAAAATCAAATTCAAACAGCTTTTTGTAGAATGAATCGAACACGTACTCATGGTGAAACAATTGTATAATATTTAGTGAACGAAACATAATACATTACATAAAATCAAATTTGAAATACCTTTATCTACAATTTACAGATTATCAATTCAATTCAGATTCAGAACACTTGCGTCCATTCAATTCAATTCAATTCAATTTAGCAATTGCATTCCATTCAATTTGATTGAAAAAATAATCCATTAGCAAAATATTGGTGTTATTGGTAATGACCATAACGAAAGAGGAGGAGGAGGAGGAGGAGAAGGAGGAGGCGAAGGTATACATGGATTTGAAAGAAAAAGAAGATGATGTATGCATGTATTTGAAAGAAGAAGAAGAAGTGCAGGGGAGAAGAAGAAGAAGAAGCGCAGGGAGGAGAAGAAGATAAAGAGTGTGTAATGACACTCTTTTAATGAGAATAATTTTTGTTGATATTGGACCTACTTAGATAAAACTTGAATGAAAAAAAAACTTGGATATATAACATAACCCTTAAAAAGAAAATTATGTTTACTACATCACATCAGATTGTCATAAAAAAGCTATATGCCAAATGGAACAAGTTAACTACAGTTTCTTATTTAGTAGTATAGGACATGACAGTAATCATAACTTGGATGAATTTACTTAGTAATCATAACTTGGATGAATTTACTTGATCTAGAAACATTAATATAGGATGCTTTTAACCCACTAACAGAAGGACAAACGTGATTGATGTCAAATCTTTCGAAAATTAATTTGATTAAAATTTTCTTTCGAGATAAAATTGACGATCGTGCAATCTTTCGGGGACCAATTTGAACATTAATCCTGTGTTGACACAAGAACAGTCTTATGTTTTTTGGCGCCTGAGTCAATGCTTCTTGAAGCTTTTGAATATTAAAACTCATTTTAAAGAGTTAAATAAAAGTTAACACTTATATTTATTGTTTGTTTTTTTT
This sequence comes from Arachis stenosperma, assembly GCF_014773155.1. Lineage (NCBI taxonomy): Eukaryota > Viridiplantae > Streptophyta > Magnoliopsida > Fabales > Fabaceae > Arachis > Arachis stenosperma. Next base: position 148,057,102 of record NC_080380.1, on the reverse strand, counting down.
ATTCAAAATTTGTTTAGACTAAGATTATTATTTCGATTTGGAACATTTTAAGCGCATCATATTTTTGAATTAATATTATTCATATTAAATTATTATAATATTTTAAAAAAATTATTATAACAGGTATAAAAAACTGAAAAGTCAAACATTTTTTAGTATTAATTTTAAAAGACTAAAATATTTTTTAAGAAAGTTAATTAATTTGAATTAAAAAATTAATTTAATTTTAAAAAGAGTAAAACTAAAAAATTATATTTAAATTTAAAAAGATAAAATTATATTTTTTAAAGATTAATTTAAAATTTATAAAATATTTATTTAAATATTAATAAAAAGGCAAAAAATATCTTTTTGGTATTGATGTTATTTAAATGCGTTAAAATACTAGAAATTTAAACAATAAAAATGATCCTAGAATTAAATTTGTTTAAATGAATTAAAAAATATAATTTTAAATTTTAATTTATCAAATACTCTTATAGATAATTTTATAAAGACAAAAATGCCCTTATAAAAATTAACGACCGACTTACAAGCTCGAACAACCAATCAAACAACAAATTATATAACTTTTATCTAATCCTAATCTCACTTTAATTATCATTCACTTTTTTTTATTCTTTTTTTTTGTTGCAGAAAATTATTTCTTTTCTTTTTTTTTAATTTAAAAATCTAATTCTAATTTGGATTGATATCATTTAATAAATCTATAATGTTAAAATTTAAATCTGATTTTAAAAGACTAAAATGCACTTTTCATATAATTTTAAATGATAAAAATACTCTTTAAATAATTAAAGTTGTTTTATTAAATTAAAAAATAGAGAATTTCGAATTTGAATTTTTTTCTTTGGAAATAATGAAAATCTTAACTGCAAAAAACTAATTTAAAAATAAAAATATATGGAGTATTGATTCATTAAATAATTAAAGACTTTATAGACGGTTAATTCACCAAATTATTAGGGAGTATTATAAACGTGGTTGTGTTAAAAATAATATGAGTATATTAATTTTTTAATTTATGATTAATGATTTTAAATAGTTACTTATTTTTTTAAAATCGAATAAATATAATTAATCATATAAGTATAATAATACGACTACGTTTATTTTTATCAAATTAAATTAAGTTATTAATTAAATTATATCTATTTAAATTTTAATTTAAAAATTTTATAATTTTAAATTTTAAATTATGTGAATAAAATTAGATTAATTAAAAATAAAAATATACCAGTACGATATAAATCGTACTATAATGAGTTTATGAAATTCTAAAACAAAATAAATTTTAAAAGATAAAATTAAAAAAAAATTATGGAAAACAATAATTTTTTTTATTTTATTTCAGTAAAAAATTAACATTAATAAAATACTAAAATTAAAAAAACATTGCTTAATAAATAAATAAAGATGAGAGATTAATATTTTATGATTATTTTATGTTTTTTATTTAAAAGTATATTTTTTGGCATTAATTGTTTAATGATGTTATCAATATACAATAAAAGCTCCATTATAAAATACCTCTTAGAATAATGTGCCAACACATATTATAATATTAATAATCTAAAAGAGTTTTAAAATTTCAAATAATACAGGAGTATTGTAACATCTACCACTTTACAAAATAACAAGAGTAAAGTGACAATTACGTTCTTGAATATTTTATTTTGGACTAATTAGTCCAGTCTTTTAAAATAGTAAATAGTAGATAGATTATGTCTTTTAATCAATTTATCACGTAAAATTTAACGGTGATGTTTAAATGCATCGTTAACTATTGTGACATATCTATTTATAAAAGATTGTTACGTAGAATAAAATTTTACTTATTTTAGTAGTATTCGTGATAAATAAAGAATAGTTGATAAAATGTTATGAAAACTCAAAAGATGATGAATACTTCATTGTCTAAAACTATATTGTTTCTATAATCATATAAAAGCAATGGAACACGCACCACCATTATAGATAACGAAATGTATAGGCAATCTGTTTCGTTTTGCACTATCCATTGTTGGAAAGATATACATGTCCACTGTTTACTATTATAAAAGATCGAGTAAAGTACCAACCCGGTCCCTGTCCATTTTCCAAAATGACAAGACGATCCTTAACCAAAAACACGTTTCATTACGGTCCCTGACCCTGTACTCCGTCTGCCAACCCGATCCTTCTGTCACTTTCACGGCGAAAAGTCGACGGAAAATGCTGAGGTGTCAAGGTGAGGCTATGACACGAATGGCTCGGGTGGTTACGTGGAAGATGGAATCCTACATGGTTAGGTGAAATGGACAAGGGGCTATCTGTCCTCGTCCACAACACAAAAACGATGGCGTTTTGAGGGTTCCATGCGTCGTTTGGTTTCGCGCCTTATACGTTATCCCCTAAAGACCCCTTGACTTTGTAATACAATTACATTATAAATCCTAGTAGATAGCTCTCTTCTCCATCAAGGCAGTGGTGACTGGTGAAAATCTTGGTGACAAGGTTGCTGACGAAGCTCTTGACAGAGACGTAGACGGTTGTTGGACGGCGCTGTGGACGGAAGTTGGACGGTTCGGCACACAGCAGTGATTATTGAGGTAGGTGTCGTTACTATCCCTTTCATTGTTTTGCTTGTGTGTGGTCCTCATTCTACCATTGTTGTTTGCATTCAGCGTTGGTGGGGTAGTGGTGCGAAATTTACAACCACAAAGTAACCGGCAAGTGCACCGGGTCATACCAAGTAATACCTCAGGTGAGTGAGGGTCGATCCCACGAGGATTGATGGACAAAGCAACAATGGTTAAACGATTTACTTAGTTAGACAAGCAAAAAATGGTTTTGAGAGTTCAAGAGCATTGAACAGTAAATTTAGAATATCAGAAGATAGGTAAGTAAATAAGTTGGAAACAATATATGGAGAAAGCAGTTAAGGTTTCAGAGTTATCTATTTTCCAGATTGACTTTTCTTATTAATTTATTTTAATCATGCAAGATTTAATTCATGGCAAACTATATGTGACTAGACCCTAATTCCTTAGACCTTTCTAGTCTCCTCTAACTTTCATCAACCGCCAATTTTTTGGTCAATTAATTTCAATTAGGGGGTGAAGTTTAATTCTAGTTATTATGCCACAAAAATCCTAATTATCCAAATATAAGAGGATTATATGTCACGTATCCCGTTAAGTCTAGATAATTAGAGTTTAGGAAAAATTATTTTCAAGATGTTGTTCAAGTAAAGAGCTTTTCCAAATTATACAAGAACTCAATTAGAAAGAGGGTCATACTTCCGTTCCACCCAAATTCATAAGATAAAGAGCGAAAACAATTCTTAAATTATAAATTAGTACATGAATTAAAATACAAAAATAATAGAATCAATCCATACAAATAGACAGAGCTCCTAACCTTAACAGTAGAGATTTAGTTGCTCATGATTCAGAGAGAAAAACTAGGATTCAGGTAAACTGTAATTTACAGAATGAGATGGATTCATCCCCATAAGAGAAGTTTCTTTTCTCTTTTGTATCTAATCCTAATTAATTTAAAATCTGATTTCTAAAATTAAAATAATATCTTTTTTTATTTAAAAAAATAGAATTTAAATTTAAATCAAAATTAATTAAAGATCTTCGCATTGTAACGTGGGGACCACTTGGCTTCATTAGGATCCACGCCTAACTTGGCAAAGAGCTGCGCCTTACTTGAGCGATGCAGTGAGGAAGGGCATGCATAGAGTGAGGCTGCGCCTTACTTGGAGTGAGGCTGCACCGAACTTGGTGTGTATGAGTAAGGCCTACGCCTAACTTGAGTGTACCTGCGCCTAACTTGAAGGAACCAACCAATCTTGCGTGTTGTTGTTGTGTCTTGCGCCTAACTTGAGAAATCTCAAGTTAGGCGCAGCCTTGGCAGTGTGTTTGGAGAAGAAGTATGGACTATTATATATCGTTGGAAAGTTCTGAAAGTTAGCTTTCCAATGCCACTGAAATCACATCCATTGAACCTTTGTAGCTCAAGTTATTTAGGTTTGAGTGCAGAGAGGTCAGGGTTGACAACATCATTCGCCTTCTTCTCTTTTTCTACGAAAACTCCACCAAATCCAGCCAAATACTACCTAAAATAAACAGAATTGCAAAAGACTCAAAGTAGTATTTATAGTGGCTAAAAGATAATTAATTCTTGATTAAACTCAACAATTTAAATACAAATTCACTAGGAAAAGATAGGAAAGATGCTCACGCATCACAACACCAAACTTAAATTGTTGCTTGTCCTCAAGCAACCAAAACTAATATTAGCTTAGGATGTGAATTTGCATGAGAGTGAGAGTTCAATTAAACTCATGTCTCTTCTTGAAGTGGGATTTACAACTGCAATCCTTAATAGGTTTGGCATCTCACTATCCTTTGAATCAGAAGAATGTTACTGTCATTCGAAATTAGAATCTAGATAATATTATGAATTCTCTAATTATTTATATTTCACTTTAATCATTGAATACAGCAAATTCTCTTTTCTTTGGTGCTTTGCACCTTGAGCCTAGCCGTGACTTTAAATGTTTTGTCTCAAGCCTCACTTGACACAAAAATACCACAAGCACTTAACTGGAAAACTCTCTTTAAGTTCTGATTTTTTTTTCAATTACTCCCAGACAGTCGTGCTCAAAGCCTTTGGCATACTCTGTTAAATACATTTGATCTTGACTCTTAGTGCTCTGTCTCAAGGATTACTTGACACAATCACACCACAAGCATATGACCAGAAAAATAACTCTTTGAGTTTTTAATCATGTCTGACCTCCCTAGTCATTGATGCTCAGAGCCTTGGACCTTGCTTTTATTTTTCTTTTGTTGTTTCTTCTGCTTCAAGGATTAAACTTTCACTTATTTCAGAGAATTCATAATAGTTCTCTAAATTCCTTTTCCTTATACATCAACATCCCTTGATTCAAATTCAGATATGCACTGTTCATGTCATGCATTCAGAATCACAGAAAATACCACCATATTTAAGTAAATAAGACTAATCTTAAATATAAACTCAATTTTTCATGTAATACATCACTTCTTTTTCTTTTGAATTCAAGCTCAGTGAGCAATACATGAGACAATTTTTTCAACTAAAGGCAAATGACAGAATGAAACTAAATCTAAGAACTGAAAGTACTAAAGATCATGCAGGCAATCAAAGCAACAGAAAATAGAAGACAACAAAATAAGAACGAAAGAGAAATAGAATGAAAGAAACTCAACCACCTTAGTTATGCTGGTGGCCATCTCATTCCTCCATGAAGAACATTCATCTCCCTTTGGTACTATTAAAATAAACAGAAAAGGCCAAAAGCGAAGCGACAACACCAAACTTAAGAGTTTGCTCGTCCTCAAGCAAAGAAAATCTGAAAATAAGGTTTCAAAAATTCTTCTTAATTGCTCCTGTTCCTGTTCTAATCATTCTGCATGACCAAAACACATGTAAAACAAGAAAAATTCTAAAAAAAATTAGATAAAGTAATTTAAAACCAAAACTAAAATAACTATAATGTTAAAATCAAAATTACTAAAAAATTAAAACCAAAGCAACTGTAAAACCAAGGATACCAGTAGTTGGGTTGCCTCCTAACAAGCGCTTCTTTAATGTCACTAGTTTGACACTTGATTGTTAAATTTTCTTCATCTTCTTCCAGTTGTTTAAGAGAAATGTCTCCAAGGGAGGAGAGGTGAAAATTAGTGCCCCTTGATATAAATTCCTCCTAACAAGCTTTCTTTTATTGTGATTAGCTTGATTCACCTTGCTTGTTGGTGTAGAGGTTGGATTATTTTTTTCTGACCTTCTCTTTTTCATGGATATTTTCTTCTGTTTCTTGGTCACAATCCCCTTTTCAGTGCTTTTCTTAGTTGCATTCACTTCTTTGATTTCAAAATTTGGGTGTTGTGTGAAGGTTAGAGTGTACCCTTCATAAAAAACTTCTTGAATTGGTGGTTCAATAAACTCGCCCTCTATGCCACTCTTTGCTTCATTGGAGTGTAGATTTCCATAATTGTTTTCATCCCTTACAACTTCCTTTGTTAGTGCATCTTCCTTCTTTGTTGGTGCATCTTCCTCCTTTATTTTTGCATCTTCTTCTTCCATGTGTGAGGGTAGAAAATTCTCTAATTCATTGGAGTATGAACTCATTTGATTGATTTCCTCACTTTCTTCTATAGGGTCTTGCATTATATCTCTTGGGAAGGAATTTGCTTGTTCTTCTTCCTAGGACTTGATAATCAACTGCACATATTTCTCTAAATTTTTGACACTCGTCTTTATATCATGTATGAATTCTTTCATGAGAAGCTCAAGATCTTATGGTTCTTGATATGAATAAGGAGATGGTGGCTCTTGATATGAATAAGAAAGAGATGATGATTCTTGATAAGAATAAAAAGAGGATGGTTCTTGGTATGAATAGGGAGATAGTGGCTCTTGATATAGGTAGAAAGATGATGGTTCTTGATATGGATAGAGAGGTGGTGGTTCTTGGTATGAATATGGAGATGGTGGTTCTTTAATGAATATGGAGATGGTGGTTCTTGATAGTTGGAATATGGAGCACTGAAGTTTCTTTGGTTTTGACTTTGCTAACCAAAATTTGGGTAGTTCCCCCATTCATAATAATATGAATCACTCCTTGGGTGTGAGTAGTAACCCATGTGATCTCTCTCTATTATTTTTCTTAGCACAAAATACCAAAAAGAATTAAACACACCGTGTGGTAAATAGGAAAACAAAAAAATAAAGAACAGAATTTTTTTTAAAGAAATAAAATAAAGAATGATAAAAATAAAAGAAAAATTTGAAAATAAATAAAAAGAGGTGAACTAAGAATTCAAGAATTAAATAATGAAAAATACTGGTATTTTTTAAAAATATTTTTAAAAAAAATTACTATGAAAACACCAAACTTAATTTCAGAAATTAAGAAAAAATAAATGCTATAGAATTCGAAAATTAAAAAGAAAAACTAAACAAGACTCAGAAAATAGAAAAATAAAAATAATGAAAAAAAACAAAAATAAATTATAAAAAAATAAAAAATAAAACAAAATAAAAAATTAAAATAAAACAAAATAAAGATATTGAATAAATAAGACACTAACAAAAGAAAACGAAAATAAAAATGAAAATAAGAAAAGCAACGCAGGAAGGTTTTGAAAAAAAAAATTAAAGGTAGAGAAATTAAAAGTTAAAAGAAAATAAAAAAAAGAAAGAAAGAAGGGACAGGGGAGAATGTGAACGAAAACAAGAAAAAAAATTAAGGAAAAAAAATAAAAAATAGAAATTAATAATACTAAAATAAAACTAATTAAAAAAATTATTTAATCTAAGCAATCTCACGACGAGTAGTTGTTAATCATAATCAATTTCCGGCAACGGTGCAAAAAATTTGGTGTGGAATTTACAACCACAAACTAACCGGCAAGTGCATTGGGTCGTACCAAGTAATACTTCAGGTGAGTGAAGGTCGATCCCACGAGGATTGATGGACTGAGCAACAATGGTTAAATGATTTACTTAGTTAGACAAGCAGAAAATGGTTTTGAGAGTTCAAGAGCATTAAACAGTAAATTCAGAATATCAGAAGACAGGCAAGTAAATAAGTTGGAAAAAAATATATGGAGAAAGCAGTTAAGGCTTCAGAGTTATCTATTTTCCGAATTGACTTTTCTTATTAATTTATTTTAATCATGCAAGATTTAATTCATGGCAAACTATATGTGACTAGACCCTAATTCCTTAGACCTTTCTAGTCTTCTCTAACTTTCATCAACCGCCAATTTCTTGGTCAATTAATTCCAATTAGGGGGTGAAGTTTAATTCTAGTTATTATGCCACAAAAATCCTAATTATCCAAATATAAGAGGATTATATGTCACGTATCCCGTTAAGTCTAGATAATTAGAGTTTAGGAAAAATTATTTTCAAGCTGTTGTTCAAGTAAAGAGCTTTTCCAAGTTATACAAGAACTCAATTAGAAAGTGGGTCATACTTCCGTTCCACCCAAATTCATAAGATAAAGAACGAAAATAATTCTTAAATTATAAATCAGTACATGAATTAAAATACAAAAACAATAGAATCAATCCATACAAATAGACAGAGCTCCTAACCTTAACAGTAGAGGTTTAGTTGCTCATGATTCAGAGAGAAAAACTAGGATTCAGGTAAACTGTAATTTACAGAATGAGATGGATTCATCCCCAGAAGAGAAGTTTCTTTTCTCTTTTATAGCTAACCCTAATTAATTTAAAATCTATTTTCTAAAGTTAAAATAATATCTTTTCCTATTTAAAAAAAATAGAATTTAAATTTAAATTAGAATTAATTAAAGATCTTCGTATTATAACGTGGGGACCACTTGGCTTCACTAGGATCCACGCCTAACTTGGCAAAGAGTTGCGCCTTACTTGAGCGATGCAGTGAGGAAGGGCGTGCATAGAGTGAGGCTGCGCCGAATTTGGTGTGTATGAGTAAGGCCTGCACCTAACTTGAGTGCACCTGCGCCTAACTTGAAGGAACCAACCAATCTTACGTGTTGTTGTTGTGTCTTGCGCCTAACTTGAGAAATCTCAAGTTAGGTGCAGCCTTGGCAGCATGTTTGGAGAATAAGTATAAACTATTATATATCGTTGGAAAGCTCTGAAAGTTAGTTTTCCAAAGCCACTGAAATCACGTCCATTGGACCTCTGTAGCTCGAGTTATTCAGGTTTGAGTGCAAAGAGGTCAGGGTTGACAGCATCATTCGCCTTCTTCTCTTTTTCTGTGAAAACTCCATCAAATCCAGCCAAATGCTACCTAAAATAAATAGAATTGCAAAAGACTCAAAGTAGTATCCATAATGGCTAAAAGATAATTAATTCTTGATTAAACTCAATAATTTAAATGCAAATTCAATAGAAAAAGATAGGAAAGATGCTCACGCATCAGGTAGAGAGAGGTTAAAAAATTGTTTCTGCTGCCATATCCTAGGAGTTTTATGTATTTAAATAAATTGAAAGTATAGAGATGTGTTAAAAAATTAGTGATTGTTGGAATAGATTATGAGGATTGGCTGTTTAAATTGATGTAAGATCGAAGAAACTGTGTTGCATGTTTAAATTTTTTATTTAGGAGTTAACAAGATTTTATTGCACTTTTTCAGATGTTTGAATGTCTGGTTACCCCTGTGTTTCACCATGGGGGGAATTTCACGAAGGACAGTAAAGAAAATCTTAGCTACATACATGAAAAAGTTCATAGGTGGCCACCAATGGATGTTGACCTAATTAATTACTTTGATTTGGTTGTTTTGTTTAAAGAGTTAGGCTATGAGGAGTTTAAGGCAATGTACTGGTGTGATATAACTACCTCTGATATAGAATCTGGCCTTCATGCCATTCATGGGGATAAAAAAATTAACGAACTGATGGAGGGTTTTGATAAGAACAGGGATACAGATGAATTTTACATCTACTTTGATCATCCTGTGGACTTGCTAGAGGTAGTTGGTGAGGGGATTGTGGAGGACGATGTGATTTCCAGTGATGGCAATTCCCCTAAGTCATCATCATTTTCCTTGGATGATGGATACGAAAGCGCTGAGGATGAGGCTTACAAACTGCCTCCTCCTGGTTATGAGTCTGATGACAGTGGGAGTGATGACAGTTTGAATAAGAGGAAGAACAAGCAGAAGACTCGAGTTAAAGAGAGGATGTCAACTAAAGGAAGAAAAAAAACTGGTGTGGCTAAGAAGAAGGGGACTAATTCAGCAAAAAATGGGCCAAAGATGTCCCCTAAAACAGCTAAGAGACGGGCTAGTAGGAAATACTCTGGTGCTAAGAGAAAACATGTGCTAAAGGAGGGGCTTGGTAAGCAAGGTATGGAGGGGGAGAACAGTGGGTCTGGGCCAGAGCCGGGAGGCCCAAGAAGCTCCAGACAACAGAGGCCTGCTGGGCAGGATACAACAAATGCTGCTAATGGAGCTGAAGACCATGTACCAGACCCACTGCAGCAGAGCTGGATAGTGAATATGAGAATCCTTATGAGTATGAAAGTGACGCGTTCAACAGTCCAGTTTCATCTGGAGATGAGGGTAAAATAGCCTATGATACTTTTGATGAGGACATTGAATATGGTGAGGTCCAATTTAAGGTTGGACAGTTGTTCCCCACCATGGAGTCATTCAAGAAGGCCCTGAAAGATTATTTTGTGCACGAGGGTAAAGATGTTTTATACATTAAGAATGAGAAGCTGAGGGTGAGAGAAGCTTGTGCAGGTGAAGAATGTCCTTGGCTAATTTTTACAAGCTGGAACAGTTCAAAAGGTTGCTTTCAGATCAAAACTCTTTACAATGAACACAATTGTAGAAGGAATTTTGGTAGCAACTTGGCTGACAGAGCATGGGTCACTGATAAGTTAGTTAAGAAGCTCTTCACAGAGCCTGACCTGAAGCTAGGTGCAGTCAGGGATCATATGATAGATGAATACAATGTGAAAGTCAATCTTAGAATGGTAGCTAGAGCATTGAAGGTTGTGAGAGAGGTTGTCATTTGGAGTGAAAAGGCACAGTATGGAAAGACACGGGATTACCTGATGGAATTGCACAGAAGTAACCTAGGATCAACTGCCTTGATGGAAGTAATTCCCCAACCTGAATCCCTGCCAATATTGTGATATGAATCTGCCATAGGGTTTGGAGCTGGCAATGAAGGAAGTGAACCCTACTTCCCATCACCGAAACTGTGTTCTTCATATTTGGAAGAACTTTATAAAACATTTTAAAGATGAACAAACAAAGCAGATGGTATGGGAGTGCTCTTGTTGTACAACAATTCAAGAATTCAGAAGTGCAATGGAGAAATTAAAGAAACTGAATGAGGGAGCATGGGAGTATATGCAGAGGTTTGACCGAGTGTGTGGTGCAAGGCCTACTTCAGCCATGGGGCCCAAGGTTGATAACATAACGAACAATATGTGTGAGGTGTGGAACGCCAAAATTGTTGAATACAGGAAGAAGCCAATTCTATCAATGTATGAAAACTTGAGTGTTACATCATGAGGAAAAGGGCTATGCACAAGAAGAGACTGGAGCACCACACTGGTATCTTGGCCCCAGTGCAGCAGAAGAAGCTCAATCAGTTTATCAAGCCCAAAAGTACCAAATGAAGAGCAACCTGGGCTGGTGATTCTGATAGAATACTGTTTGAAGTTCATATGCAAAGGCACAAAGTTGGAGTAAACTTACAAAGCAAGACATGTACATGCAATGTGTGGCAGCTAATTGGTATACAATTCGTCGTCTTATATGGCTGGTCTAGTTAACAAATGTAAAGTCTTTAACTACTTAATATTTTTTTAACATAATCTGTGTGTAGGCATGTCTTGTAGACATGCGGTTGCAGCCATGGCTAAGATGGGGTTGAAGCCAGAGGACTTTGTGCATAAATGGCTCCCTATGGATGCTATCAGATCAGCCTATTCTGTCTGCATTAATCTAGTTAACAGTAAAGAATATTGGAACACAACTGATTCACCATAGCCACTACCTCCCCCAATTAAGAAAGCTACACATTGTCCACAGATGAAGAGAAAAGTCAATTCTGTGGAGACGGAGATGAATTTCCACAAAGCCAAAAAATCATTCAAAGTGACTTGTAACAGGTGAGGCCAAAAGGGTCATTACTATAAAATATGCTCCATTCCACCCAAAGACCCAAATTGAAAGCCTATGACCAAGAAGGAAAGGAGGAATTTGAAGCAGTCTACTCCAGCAGTGGACTCTGCTAGCACCACACAGGTATGCCTTCTTTAGGGTTCGATTTGTCATATTTTTATAATGGTTAAGAATTTAAGTATCACATGATAGATTGGTTAGGGATTTAATTGTTATTGAAAAGATTGATGAAGTATATTAATGTCATCTCTGTATGATGACTTACATAGAACCAGGTTGGTGAGGAAAACAACATGAGTACTGGTGTTGAAGGAACAATACTGGATCCTGTGGTAAGTAGTTTGTAGGGTTAATTTGTTTACATGTTTTCATGAGTTTTATTGTTGACTCTAGATTGAGATGTATACTATTCATGAATGTAGACAAAGGCAAAAAAATAAAAAAAGAAGCTACCTAAATTAACACCAAAAGAAGGTACAACACTGGGACAAGGTGATGAAATTCCTCTTTCACAGTCTGTTCCCCAACCAGAAGTTGTAAGTGACTAGTGTAATTCATAATTGCATTATAAATAGCAATGTCTTAGTCTTACTTTTTATTTTAAATAATGCAATCTTGTTGGTTTGCAGGGAGCATCTGAGACCCCCACCTTGAATAACCCACCTCCACAAAGGATGAAGCAACCAATTGTTAGGCCACCAATCTCCTCCACCTTTGTTCAAGCTTCTGTGGTGAATCAGATTACTCCAATTATTGGACCTCACTTCAGGCCTCCCACTCCTACCAACACAGAAATTCCACCCAACAATGAGACTAATGTTCCTACTGGATCAAGGATGCCTAAACCAAGTCAACAACATGGTCTTAGTACCGAGAATATGGCCGCAGCAGCTTCTGGGACTGCATCAAGACTATTCAAGTTCATTCCAACTCCTGGATTTAGGCCTCCTAGGAAGAACTAGAAGTGTGGTCCTAGATTTATATTAAGTTAAAAGTACATGCTAACTTTTTGATAAACTAGCTTACATATAGCCACCACAAACAGTTTTTTGCTTTTTGTTTTGATAGCATATGTGAATTAAGGGCCTATAATACTCTTTTTATTTTGGTGTTGCTGATGTTGGTATAGGGCTATATATTGCCCACTTTTGGAGTTATTTTGTGCACAACATGTTGACATTTGGTGGCTGTTTGCAGTTGTTAATGTTACATATTACTGTTAGTTATTACTGGATTGCTTTTCATGGAATGAAAGGATTCTAGTATAACAGATTCTACTTTTTGACACAATGAAACTTTTCCAAACAACCAACACAACTGTTTTATTTAATAAACTCGGATTTACACTGTTAACTGATACAATACAACTATTTCAGCAACAGAAACTTTCAACACAAAACCAACAAGATACACTAACTATCTGCTATCCACTCTAAAGGAGATAATTTGCAACTACAACTCCAAAGACAAACACAACAGCTATCAATGGATAACTAAACCACCTATTACACTTAACGCGGGTAGAATTTTTCATCTGCAACTCTAACCCAGAAACTCTGTCCTCTAGCTTTGTAATTTTCTCCTCCATCCAAACAGCTGCATCCAAAAAATGATTTTGCTTTGGATTCCGAGCATAAGAACTGCCATCATTTATTTGCTCCTCGTCAAACAGTGAAACATATTCATCCAACCATTGAAAATATTTGCAACGACCTTGTGCAGTCTGCACAGTTAAGAAAAAAATAAAACTCAAATTATTAATGCACAGATGCTTGCTACAGATCTTGGCAGGAATAGCAACATAACTAACTGTTTCATACCTTAAAATTTGGGCATCCAAAGAATAGCCTCTTAGGGTTCGACTGAGTTGACGACAAGAATAGAATTGTATGAATCCCACAATTGCATTTCGGGGCAACGAATCTTTTCTTCATCCTCGCTCCAGCACTACCAACGGAGCTCACAGGAATACTCCTACCCTTATCGTCTAATGCATCTCTTCCAATCCCACGATCTCTGCTATTGCTCGTGGTGGTATCAGTTCCATACACGAAACAGGCAAGATAGATGACCAGACTCGTCTAATAAAAAAGCCTGGAACCCTCAAAACGTCATGGTTTTTGTGTTGTGGATGAGGACAGATAGGCCCCTGTCCATTTCACCTAGCCACGTAGGATTCCATCTTCCACGTAACCACCCGAGCCTTCCGTGTCATAGCCTCGCCTTTACATCTCAGCATTTTCCGTCGACTTTTCGCCGTTAAAGTGACAAAAGGATCGGGTTGGCAGACGGAGTATAGGGTCAGGGACCGTAATGGAACGTGTTTTTAGTTAAGGATCGTCTTGTTATTTTGGAAAATGGACAGGGACCGGGTTGGTACTTTACTCTAAAAGATCTAATTGATACTTTTTTTTTCTATAAAGACTAATTAATCCTAGATCAAAATTCTTAATATCTATTTATCACTTTACTTAAATAATAATTTGAAATTGTAGGGTTTAATATTAAGAGTTTTTATAGAAACTATTTAATATGAAAAAAGAATTTTATTTTTTTTTAAGAAAAGAATTTATTTTTATTTAAAATTCAATTTCATAATTTAAGATGATTATAATATATTAATAGAATAAAATTTAAATTAAAGAGTATGTGAGTAGATTTAAGAATGAGTTATTCTTTGCATACAAGCGATTAAAGTTTGTAAACCTTACAAGTTCAATTAAAACTAATTTAAAACACGCTTTGAACCATTCTTCTTCCTCTTCGTCTTCTCCTTCTTCTTTTCTTTCGTTTTTTGCCTTCTCTTTCTCCTCCTTCTTCTTTTTCTTGCTGCACGTTCTTCTTCCTCTTACTCTTCTTCCTCTCCTTTTCTTTCGTTTCTGCACGTTCTTCTTCCTCGTCTTCCTCTTCTTCTTCTTCTTCATTTACGTTCTTTTCTCTCTATTTTCTCGTTTTTTTTTTTATTTTTCATGGTGAAATCGTTTTTGAAGAAGAAGAAGCAGCAGAAGATGAGGAGGAGAAAGAGAAAGAGTTCTGAATTATGCATAAGATGTACTTCAACGAATTTTGGGTATATTTCTTAAATCATTTGGGTGTAGTTTTGTAATCTTTTGGGTGTATTTCTGTAATCCTTTGGGTGTATTCCTATAATCGTTTTGGGTCAATTTCTGTAACCGTTTGGGTGTATTTCTGTTATCATTTGAGTGTATTTCTGTAATCCTTTGGGTGTATTCCTATAATCGTTTTGGGTGAATTTCTGTAACCGTTTGGGTGTATTTCTGTAATCATTTGGGTGTATTTCTGTAATCGTTTGAGTGTATTTTTGAAAATACACCCAAAAGATTTAAGAAATACGCCCAAAATTCGTTGCATAATTCAGAACTCTTTCTTTTTTTCCTCATCTTCTGCTGCTTCTTCTTCTTCAAAACGATTTCAAAACTTAATTTCAGAAACTATGAAAATCGAAATAAAAAATGAAGAAGAAGAAGAGGAGGAGGAGGAGGAGGAGGAAGAGGAAGAGGAAGAAGAAGAACCGTTTTGAGTGTAACGCTTTAAAAACAGGAAACAGTTGAATAACGCATTAAAAGGCCCGTATGTGTAGCAACTTGTAAGACTTGTAAGTCAAAAAGACTTATATGTGTAGCACTCATCTTTAAGAATCAGACATCTTTTGATCTAATTTATAAATAAAAAAATTAAAAATTAAAATTCTTAAAAAAATTTAAATAATTTATTTTAATTATTTTTGAACAAGAAAAAGTGAATTCTAATTTCTAATTCTAGGATCAAGCTGAAATGCTTTCTAACTAATAATCAACCCGAGTTGTCGAAACGCAGAAACCCTAAAGAGAAGAACAAAGCCAAAGAGCCATCGAGCATGGAGGAGAAGAAGCAGAAGAACATTCACGACATCCTCCCTGTTGACCTGATTCAGAGAATCTTACTGAGGATTCCGGTCAAACATCTCGGCCGCCTCAAGTGCGTTTCGAAGTTTTGGTACTCTCTCATTTCTGATCCAGACTTTGCGGAATCGCATCTTCAGCTCTCTCTTGCACCCACCCATGCGTGCATCTACAAAAAAGCTTCCACGGAAGCTTACCTTTTTCACCTAGAAGAAGCATTTAATGGCGACAATTATGAAGTAAAAGTAGTATCTTTCCCTTTCAAGAAGAAGCCACCTTCTGAGTTTCGTGTCATGGGATCATGCAGAGGGTTTGTTCTCTTAAGCCGACAGCCACATTTTTTTGTAGTATGGAATCCACTCACCGGATTTAGCAAAAGAGTATCTTACTCTTGGTTAGATATCGTTCATCGTAATAAGGGCATGTACTTTCATTTTCCCGGTAATGCGCGGCTGTATGGATTTGGTTATGATACGTCACGGGATGACTACTTAGTTGTTATAGCTTGGCATGATGGTGACTGCCAACACTTAGATTGCTTGTCCTTGAGAACCAATTCATGGATTAATCTTGATGCTGCACTCCCCAAACCATTGGGTTTCATGGAGTGGGTATCTCATGGGTTGTTCTTGAATGGCTCTATTCATTGGTTTCCGTTTTCTTACTCTCGTGGTTCACATTGTTACCGGGAAGGTCTTCTTACATTTGATTTGAAGGAAAGAAGTTTCTCAAACATATCTTTGCCCGAACAACTCATAATGGGTGGTCCTGCCACATTTGTCATACTAGGAGGGTGCCTAGCCTTGTATTCTCAGTGCTATGTTGAACGGAAAACAGACATATGGGTGATGAAAGAATACAAAGTGCAGTCATCTTGGACTTTGTATGAGGTTCCTTATTTAATATCTAAGTATCTATGCTTATCCAATCATAGTGACATTTTTGCACTAGAACCTATTTCAGTATCTAGTTCATTAAAGTTTGCCAAATATAATATCAGAGAAGAGCTGCTCCAACATTTTACATGTCCTCCTCATCTTCGACACTATACTTTCAACCATGCAAGTTACACTGTATATACAGAAAGTCTCTTGCTGTTCCCTAGTAATAGTAAGCATAAGGATAAGAAGAAGAATGTTATTTAACTATTCTGCTATGCTTTGCACCACATTATTCCTGCTAGGTTTTATTACTTTGTGATTAATGTAAAAGTACTGACCAAGATGCATTATGCATCATGTTGCATTTAGATGTGAATTTTGACTATTCATGGTGAAAGTTGATGTATCAGATGCTCGGGGATTATTAATCACTGTCTTGCTTTCTAGTCTAGTCTTGTGGTGAGTTTTTAGGGTTAGCTCTTTTTCATTTCTAACCATGAAAATCTTATACATGCTTCGTTGTTGTGCTGATTGCTATATATAAAGATACTTTCCTCATTGATTGTGTATACTTCAGTTAAGACATTAGCAACACCATAATTAATTTTTAGCTGATGTGTATCCTTATAATGTTAGACACATCACACAAATTATTCTCATAAGATTTATCTTAATGTCATATATGTGACTGATAAGACTGTTAATAAAAAAAGTATTGGTATTGATGTAGAGGCAGAGGTGCAGACAGGTGTTTACCTGAATCAGATGTTCGAAAGGACAAGTATATAGCCTAATTTAGTAAAGCGACTCTGAAAGGCTCAAACAGAGAAGTTGTAAAGCTACGTAGGCTTAAATACATAAACATAACGGCACTTCAAAACATAAAGGAACCTCACACCACCATGATGCATGGCATTCGCCATTCACTAAGTCATGTATATAAGAGGAATCTCATTAAAAATTTTCTTATAGAAAAAATAGAACAGAGTATTCCAGAGACATAAAAGTACATCACACCTAAAAGGCTAAAACCAAACAAACACCATTATATCCAAAATAGAACAGCTCTCGAGTTAACTCTCGCATGTCCCACCTAAAGGTATCTTCCTTCAATCCTTCATACCTGTAACATCTTGTGCTTGTAAGTGACAACACTATTTTGGTGGTCAATCCACTATTAATTGCTTAATGTACACTTCTTGGCTTGTCTGCTTCTTTGAAACCACAGAATTGTTCTTGATGAGCTTGCTGTCTAGTTTTTTGTTGTTCTTATTCTCACTCTTCCTTTGAAACCAAAAAATTATTCTTGATCATATTGCTATCTAGCAGTTACTAGAATTTTATTTTATATTCTTACATAACCTGCTACTTAAACTAATATGTAAAAGAAGCTTCTAATCGAAAACAGAGTGATTAAACTAGAGCAACAAGCAATATTTCAAAATCCGTTTAATGCAAACTCAAAATAGAACTGAATAGAAATAAATTAACATTAAACTGCTACAAAAGACGATATACAACAACTAATTAAGAAATTCACTTGATCTCAATGATTCTAACGGTGATTGTAGTAAAATGTGACACGTTTTACCACATTAAAAAGCAAATTATGTTTACTACATAAAAAACTAAAAAAGAATGGTCAAATTCAATCTATCTAACTATCTACCTAATCTTATCTATTCTTATTATATAAAAATTAATATCTAAGTTGTTTTATATTGTGTTTAAATTATTATTTTTGTTTTTAAAAAAAGTATTTTTTTTTCAATGGCCAATCCGAAACTGACCCTTCCCTTATCTTAGTTTTATGTTTTCAAAGGCAATTTCAAGTTCCGGAGTTGAGTGAAAAATTGATATTTGAATTGCGAAAAGCTCAGCAATTCAAGCATGGATAAGAAGAAGCTGAAGTCAGACGGTGAACAAAGCAAAAGAGCAATCGAGCATTGAGAGAATGACAAGAGCAAGACATTCACGACATCCTCCCTCTTGACCTGATTCACAGAATCCTTCTGCGGGTGCGGATCAGACATCTCTCTAGCCTCTGCGTTTTCAAGCTGTGGTGCTCTCTAATTTCTGATCCTGACTTTACGGAATTTTATTTTCACCACTCTCCCGCTGCCACCAACGCATGCTTCTTTGTAAGAAATGCCACTATGGCTTACTTCGTTTACTTAGACGACAATGATGCATCACAAAAAGAGGTGTGTCCCCCTTTCAAAAAGAAACCACCTTCTGATTTTGAGGTATTGGGATCCTGCAAAAGCTTTATTCTCTTGCATCGACACCCACATTTTCTTGTGGTATGGAATCCACTGACTGGATTCAGCAAAAGAATATCCTATTCTCATATTGTTCCTTGTCGTAGGTATCATGGCTTTAGGCTTCCCAACAGTGCGCGCCTGCATGGATTTGGTTATGATGCATCACAGGATGATTACTTACTTCTCGTAGCTTGGAGGGATTATGAAAATCCAGAAGATCACTGGAATGCTTGTCCTTGAGAACCAATTCATGGATTAATCTTGATGCTGCACTCCCCAACCCATTGGATTGGTTTGACCATAATTCTTGTGGGTTGTTCTTGAATGGTGCTATTCATTGGGTGCCTTTGCGTCTTAAAGCTTACAGGGATGCTATTCTTATCTTCGATCTCAATTCTCAAGGAGAGGGCTTTCTCAAGTTTATCTGTGCCGGAACAACCTGTAAAGAGTGCATGCTCCTATTCCAGTCTCGCCCTACTAGGAGGCTGCCTAGCCTTGTATTGTCACAATTATGATAGCGGTGGAGATATGGGTGATGAAAGAATATAAAGTGCACTCATCTTGGACTCTCTATCAGATTCCTTGCAAAGTCTTTCGGCCATTGTGCTTATCCAGCAATGGTGATATTATTGGAAGAGATTATGATAAAATAGGGTATTTCATATACAATGTCAGAGGAAACCTGCTCAAACATTTTAAAAATCTTTGTTGTCCGCTTGCCTTCCGTGAAAGCGTATATACGGAGAGTCTCTTGCCACTCCCTAGTGACGTTAAGGATAAGGATAATCGGTATGTAACTATTCTCCTATTCTTTGCACCAAGCTATTCCTTTTAGTTTTCATTGCATTGTGATTAACGAATAAGTAATGAGTAATATGCATTATGCATCAAGTTCAAATCAAATGCCACTTTTGTCTATGGATGGTGAAATTGGAATTTATCAATGCTTAGGGAATCATTGATCATTGTCTTGCTTTCTAAAGCCTAGTCTTGTGGTGAGGATTTTTAACTTTTAAATTATTTCTTTTTTCATGTGTAATGCAATGGTGATCTTTTCTGTAGGCCATCAGAATCAGAAAGATGTCAAACAAGGAGAATTAGAAGAGAATGACTGCACAACAGAGACACTTAATTCTGTTGTAAATAAAGTGTAAGATTGGCAAATTGAGTTGGAAGAAGCTTCTAGAGAATTTTATTTTATTTTGGCTTTGTTTTAAAGTATGATTTCCCTTCCAAATATGAATGTGAAAAACTGGAACATTTAAAAGTGCAAATATAGCTTCCTCTAGTTGAATCCAATCTGTTATATTAAATGTTTTATCTTTATTCAATATTTCCTTGTTTGCATTATCATGTCTACACAGAATATCACACATCAATATGAGATTTAACATGTAAACAAATTGTTAATTTGTCAATTCAGTTTGGTCTTAGTAGTAAGTATTTCAGTATTTTGTTTGTTGGGATTGCAGTTAGGATGCTACTTGAATTCTTAATTGCTCATAGAGCATGTGCTCGTAGGACTTTCTATCATTATAGGTTAATTGAACCAGGTTAAGTTTTATGTTTTCATCTTATATTTTGTTGTATCGGTAATGAAACGTTGTAGCATGTTGATATAGTTGCTATAATGGTGTAAATTTGACATTTTCATGTATGACTTTCAACGTTATTTTATTAGGTACTTCCTAGTTTTAGCATTAGCTTTTAGATATATTTTTATTAAATGCAATTCTGAACTTTTAAGCTGGGGTGTGGACGCTAAGAACAGTCTTGTGTCTCTTTGCTCTTCTTTGCCCTGTTTTTCCTAGATCTCTATAGAAGTATCATAGCAAAATGAAGACATAGCTTGCTAGCTTCCATTTTCTTCTAACCCCTTTCTGAATGTGTTAACAGAAGATGGAAGCTAATGCACTCTGAAATTAAAAGGGAAAAATGGGGATTTATGAGGAGAACTAGATACAAAGACATGTTTAAGACTGGAATGTTAAATATGCCTTTCTTAATTGTAGGCATAATTTTATATTTGATTCTTCTTCAATTTTTTTATATGGATCAAGAGCATGGAGCTATCATTGTTATATCTACTTTAAGGGCTCCATATTATGATGAAAAAGTCAAGCAAGTTATTCTAGTGTTGAAGAACTAGAGATGAGGTGATGAATGCTGAAATGTTCGAGAAGAATAATATCTCGGACTATGCTGCTAAGTGCTTAATGTACACTTTATTGGCTTGTTTAATTTATCATGCATTTTATCTACACCTTCCTTCCAAAGCCACTAACCGAATTTTGGTGGTGAACCTAGAGCACGGTCCCATCCATGTATCTGAAATTGGCTTGTTTATTTGTTGTGCATGTTCCTTCATTTCGCGTTCAAACTGTTAAGGCAGTGTCCAGAAATTCAGAGAGTAACCATATAGGAAAGAAGATTATGCTTTAAATCTACTCTATTTAATACTTTGTTCAAAATGCAACATGGAGGAATTCTTTGAAACATAGGTCTATTTTAAATATTTTAGAGTTTAAATTGATCAAGAGTAAACAATTTTGATGACCTAATACTTCACTCGATGCAGCAAAAGATAGAGAAAAAGATTGCAGCAACGTAAGAAAACAACCACATCTAACACCACCGTAAAATCACTTAACTGCAACATAACTAGAAATTCCAATATGAACAATTATGTTGAAGGTAACACACACATATGGGTGATGAAAGAATACAAAGTGCACTCATCTTGGACTTATGTGATTCCTTGTTTAGAGATTGATCCTCTATGCTTATCCAATGGTAGTGATATTACTGCACTAGATTCTATTCCGGATGGATCATTAAAGATTGCCAAATATAATATCAGAGGAGAGCTGCTCCAACATTTTACATGTCCTCCTCATCTTCGACACCATGCTTACAACTATGAAAGTTACCGTATATATACAGAGTCTCTTGCTGTTCCCTAGTGATAGTAATAAGAAGAAGAATGTTATTTAACTATTCCGCTATGCTTTGCGCTAGTTTTTAAACTTTGTGATTAATGTAGAAGTATTGAGCAAGATGCATTGTGCATCAAGTTGCATTCAGATCTGAGTTTTGACTATCCATGGTGAAACTTGATTTATCAAGTGCTTGGGGAATCATTAATCACTGTTTTGCTTTCTAGAGTCTAGTCCTGTGGTGAGGTTTTAGGGTTTGGCTCTCTTTCATTTCTAAAGCTATGACCTTTTACCATTAAAATCTTATACATGCTTCGTTGTTTGTGCTGCTGCTATAGATAAATATACTTTTCTCATTGATTTGATTGTATACTTTCAGTTAGGATGTTAGCTTTGGCAACGCCACAAATATTTTTAGCTGATGTGTATCCTTATAATGTTAGGCACATCACAATGAAATTAAATTCATAAGATTTATTTTAATGTCATACAAGTAATCAATATGTAATGTGACTGATAAAACCGTTAGTAAAGATAGAAATTTCTACTAGACACGCAGTAGATTGATTGATAGTAAGGCAGATATGGGTTAAGAAAGGAAAAATAACTCACTCCAAAAATCCGATATGTTTTCTATGATGAGCTTACAACCATCTTTTGACTTAACAGGTCTGAGGCTTTCTCTCAACTTTGGGTTTGGGTGTACACAACAATCACGTCCTGCAAGTTGGTCAAGGACCACAGCTGCTCCGGAAGCTCCTCCAAGTCACAGTCATCGATGATCAGATGTTGGAGAGATGCCATTGCACCTTTCTTTAATCTCCATTTTCTGACACCCGTCCTTGTCAAATGAAACACTTCAAGATTTGGGAAGCTTTTAGCAGCAAAGCGAAGAGAGCCCCAACTGTACATCCTATCTAAGGTTACTTTCAGAACACGGAGGCTGGTAAGGTCTCCTAGAATATTGAAGGACTGCCTCTTACCCCAAGTGTCCACCTAAAATTTTGATAACCCTATGTTTATCTTGGTAATATTGGAAGGAAATTCACGTCTTTTTAATGACAAATCCTTAAAGTCCGCTAGTTTTAGTTTTTCTAGATTTTTTAGGTGATGCAAGATTGCAAGCCTTGTAGTAGTTCATGCTCTGTGTAGTTAATTTTGTAACTCCACTGCAAACCCAATTTTCTCAGCTTGGCGAATCTTCCATTCACAATGGAGGACATTGTCACCCCGTCTTCAAGTGTGACAAGTTGGAGAGTTTGGAGATTCGGCAAACAGTCTTCTCCTGATGTGTCTGGTGGAACTGTTTTACTCGTTATGCATAGCCTGCCTTCAAGATGTCTCAATTTCTTGACCCTCCATATTCCATGTGGAAGTTTATAACGGTGAAAATGTTCTTCAACAATTGGAGTTTCTAGATTTGGAAGGTGCAGATTGGATCAGGTTGATCCTTTGTTTAACACTCTGAACCCCGATTTAGTCTCAAGTATCTTAAATTTTGGGCTGCTGGAAAATAATAATAGTCATGTCCAAAGTCCAAAGGGATCTAATTCTCCGTGCAGAACTCTATACCTTTTTCAGCTCTACTCTCTGATATTCAAAGATCAAGGAGAAGGTCATGAATCCGGCAGCTTTTGACTCCTCCATCACTCCTTCTTTTTGCCACCAACACCAAGCTGCGATCCACCAACTCATTCAAGTACTCTTCAGCAATATCTTCTAATTCTGGTGCATCTAATATTCCTGTTTTTGGTGCCTGTATTAACCCTTCAGCAATCCATAATTGTTTCAATCGTTTCACAGGAATTGCATAGTCTTCGGGATATATCCCAAAGTATAGAAAACATGTTTTTAATCGTTGTGGCAAGCTGTCATAACCAAGCTTCAGTACCTTGGGGACTTTACTGTTATCTTTAGCAAGATACCAAATGACACTGCGCATGATTCTCATCCACTCAACTGTGAGTCTCTTCTTCTTCCCGACAACCCCCGCCAAGGTGATAATAGCAAGTGGTAAGCCTCTACATTTTTCAGTCATTAATCTACCAATAGATTCTAGAACAGATGGGCACTCTCCTCCCTTAAAAGCCTTCTTGCAGAAAAGTTTCCAACTTTCATCTTCATCTAGCAATGGAGGGTAGTAAGACTTTGATCCTGTATAGTTCGCCACACCATCATTACGGCTAGTTATCAATATTGCACTGCCTTTATTGTTATCCGGAAATAAGCATTCTACCTCAGCCCAAACTTCAGGCTCCCATATGTCGTCAAGCACTATCAAATACTTCTTCTTCTCTAAGAACTTTTGGACCTTGCTCTTTTGATCATCCTCGCTTATGTCTTTGCCTTTAGTAGACTCAGACAACCCGCAACCTTTCAGAAGGATTTGAAGAAGTTCAGTGGCTTTGTAGTCCTTAGAAACGGTAATCCACACAGAATAAGAGAACAACTTCTTCACCTCATTATTGTTGTAAATTTTTTTAATAAGGGTAGTCTTACCCAAACCACCCATGCCTATTAGTGAGATAACATTAAGGTTGGTCTCATTTTCCTTCAACTGCTTGGTTACATTGTTGAAGATATCCACAAAGCCCACCATATCTTCCTCGAAGACCTTATCTTGCTTCTGATTTGATCTAGCACCTTGCATTCCTT
Source organism: Arachis stenosperma (assembly GCF_014773155.1). Taxonomy (NCBI): domain Eukaryota; kingdom Viridiplantae; phylum Streptophyta; class Magnoliopsida; order Fabales; family Fabaceae; genus Arachis; species Arachis stenosperma. The sequence goes on along the minus strand of NC_080380.1, from coordinate 148,032,781 downwards.
CGAATTCACCTTCATTAATGCAATATTTCTCAATCTTGAATCCATCTAACATTTGATTATTTAGGAATTTGGCATCTCTTGTTGTTATAACAATTCTACTACCATTTTATAATAGAAGATCCTTTTAATGTGCTTCCCAACTTAGGTTTTTTATGCACACCCATTTCATGCAAAAGGGGTTCTTGGAGATTTTCTAGGCCATCAGCACTCCTTGATTTTTCAGAGACTTTATGAAGAAAACGCGCAGCTTCAAATTGATGCCTGAACTTGTTAAACAACTCTCCAACAAATGTGGTCTTGTTACCATCTCCATACATGACCAGCATGCAAATGGTATTGTCAGATTCAATATTCCAAAGTGATTCCACTGCTTCAAAGTGAGAATCAAAACCAATTGGATGCTTATAGTGGTTCAGGAGGAAGCTTCTCCGAGACCTCTTGAACAATTTTCTTGATAATCTCACTTTCATAGCTGCATGAAATATCTCTTCAATATATACTCATTTTACATAAGGAAATATATACATACACCATCAAAAAATGAAGCAAAGTTACTATAAATGCTCAAAATCTTGTAAAGAAGCTGTGAAAACAGAAGCTAACACTAAAACAGTAAGGTTACTTCACTGTACAAGTCACTCCACTTAGATTGGCCACTTCACGCAAAGCTGACCTCCATGCTTTTATATCATGGGAGTCTTTGCCATATCTGTCTTCATGCTTCATCATGTCTTTTTCATATTGGTTCCTCTGGCGCCTCACATCTGATGGTTCCACTTGATAAAAGATTGGCAAAACTGGTCGATTTTTTCCATTATTCCAGCACTTCATGATCTGTACTAGTTCATCCAAACACCATGTGGAAGAAGCACAGTCCTTACACAGCACAGCAATAGACATCCTGTTATTATAATCCACATGTAAATTAATTAGTTAGTTAAACTAGTTATAAGTTAGTTAGGTGATGATGATGTAAGCAGTTAGTTATTTTCAGTTTTCAGTGAGGTGATACCTGGATCTTTCAATGGCTTCAAGAAGAGTATATCTGATTCTATCACCAACTCTGAGGTTCTCATCATCTCTGAAGGTGGTGATTCCTCTCTTACACAAAGCATGATAGAGGTGATCTGTGAATCCGTATCAGGTGAAGCCTCTAAAGCTCAGAAAAACATCATATATGAAATGTGAGGAGGAAGATTCTGCATCATGATCTGCCATGAGGCCAATTTTTAGTGGATCTTACAATTGTGATAGCGTAGTTATTCAACCGGTGAGCTCTGACTCAATGAACCAAGAAAGCATGGGTGAAAAAACACAATGCTTGATAGAAAAGTTTTTGCCAATATTAAAATTCTAAAGTCACATAAATGGAGTTTGAGTTGTAAATCATTCACAAGCTGCTAGTCTTATTAAATATGTTGGTCATTCTCCATTACCTTGCTTTATTCTAAAGTTGCAGATCATGATTCATGTGTGTACATAGTTTTATGTATTATTTATGCAAAAGTTGCATTATTGTGATTGAAGAAATATTTATTTACACTACAGTCTGGACCTCTACATATTCAAGAAGTTTCTTCTTTTTCTCCACCTTTTGCTTGTTGGGGTACAAAGAGAGAACACCTAGAAGATGAATTCTATGGTGCATATAACAGCACATGATTAATTTTATTGCAAATACAGCACATGATTCGCCAGTTGAGTGGGAGGAAGCTTAAAAAAATTTAAGTTTTATTATTTTGCTCTGAATTATGATTTTCTATCCAAATATTTAATGGGAAAAAACTCAAGAACATTTGAAAAGTGCAAATGGAGTTTAGCATCTTGTTAAATTGAATATATCTTTTGAAAATTTTCATTTGCTTTTTATATTTTTTTTCTATGTACATTCTTTTTCATCCTTTTGCTGCATTATCCTCGAGTGATCTATCATTAAGTTATTGGTTTTTGTTTTCTCAGCACTAACCCCTCTTTTTATATGATTATAAAGGGTTTACATAATTAATTGCCTTTTGTTCTATGCTGTGATTTGTAGAAACAATGTAATATTTGCTGTATATCTAAACAGAATATCACATTTCAATATGAGATTTGACATGTGAACTGCATTTTGAAATTGTCAATTTGTATGTATTATCTACAATATTCTTTTATTGATTTTTTAAATGTATAGACCGTATATTTTCAGTTCAGTTTTCTGATTGATTTCCTAAGTGCTAAGAGTGTGCAATGAGAGATTTAGGATTTGTATAGTTAGGTTCAATTTTCTGGACATAAAGTACAAAAATTTAACCATCTTGGTATAAGCTTTTACAACTTCTAAGATTGTGTTACAAATTCTGCATTGTTGTGGATACTAATAAGTAATAACAAAGAAAAGAACAAAAGAAACAAGAAAAAGAATCCGTACAACCACACTAGGGTATCTTCTCAAGATGAATATACTCTTGCAACTCTCTCCAAGTTTGAATCCGCAAGAGAATCCGCAATACCATTAGCTTCCCTGAGAATCAAACTCATTTGCAACCCCCAGGCTTTGCACATGAGGTTTTTTTTTTTTCAATCAGATCAACATCTTCTTCATTTGCCAAGGAGGAAAATGAAGATGTTAATGTGATTGAACTAGTACACGTACAACTTAGTAAGGATATAGTAGAGGTGTTTATTGGAACTACTTAAACACGTTTTGAAATGACAAGTACTAACATAATATTTTGAACATGATTTTAGAATATTAGCAGGACAAAAAGGTAAAATTAATCACCAAAATTTTTAAAATATTAGATACTAAATTGGTGTAACAAAAATACTAGATATACGTAAAAAATCAACTACAAAATTACTCATTATATATTTGTATATTAAGAGTTTAAAAAGTTAAATGACAAATTTATCACTTTTATATTCTTTAAAAATAAAAACCAATTTTTTTAGTTTTTATTATTACTCATAAATTTACAAACTAATAATTTGGGGTTTAATACTTTCGAACTTTATCTAATAATCCCTTGTGTTCACAAGCAGATTCAAATCCCGTGTTGTACCAACGCAGAAACCCTAACAAAAGAACAAAGCTGAAGAGTGATCGATCATGGAGGAGAAGAAGCAGAAGAGCATTAACGACATCCTTCCTCTTGACCTGATTCAAAGAATCTTACTGAGGATTCCGGTCAAACATCTCGGCCGCCTCAAGTGCGTTTCGAAGCTTTGGCACTCTCTCTTTCCGATCCAGACTTCGCGGAATCGCATCTTCACTTCTCTCTCGCACTCTCCCATGCGTGCATAAAAAACAAGGACTCCACGGAAGCTTACATTCTTCACCTAGAAGAAGCATTTAACGACAAAAATTATAAAGTCAAAGAGGTATCTTTCCCTTTCAAGAAGAAGTCACTTTCTGACTTTCGTGTGATGGGATCCTGCAGAGGGTTTGTTCTCTTACACCAAGAGCCATACTATTTTGTAGTATGGAACCCACTCACCGGATTCAGCAAAAGAGTATCTTACTCTTGGTTAGCTTTTGACAGGTACTTCAAATTTCCCCGTAATGCGATTCTGTATGGATTTGGTTACGATGCGACACGGGATGACTACTTAGTTGTTGTAGCTTGGAAGGATAGTAACTGCCAACTCTTAGATTGCTTGTCCTTGAGAACAATTCATGGATTAATCTTGATGCTGCACTCCCCAACCCATTGGATCTTATGAAGTGGCAATCTCGTGGGTTGTTCTTCAATGGCTCTATTCATTGGTTGTCGTCCTCTCTTCTTGCATTTGATTTGAAGGAAAGAAGTTTCTCAAAGATATCTTTGCCTGAACAACTCATAATTCCTGATGCTGGCACATTGGTCATACTAGGAGGGTGCCTAGCCTTGTATTCTCAGGACTTTGTTGAACGTAAAACACACGTATGGGTGATGAAAGAATACAAAGTGCACTCATCTTAGACTTTGTATGTCATTCCTTGTTTACAGTTTGAGCCTCTATGCTTATCCAATGGTAGTGACATTATTGCAGTAGTATATAGATCAATAAAGTTTGCCAAATATAATATCAGAGAAGAGCTGCTCCAACGTTTTAGATGTCCTCATTTTCAACAGCATGCTTACAACTGGGGATGGTGCACTGTATATACAGAGAGTCTCTTGCTGTTCCCTAGTAATGGTAAGCATAAGGATAAGAAGAAGAAGAATGTTATTTAACTATTCTGCTATGCTTTGCGCCACATTATTCCTGCTAGTTTTTAAACTTTGTGATTGATGTAGAAGTACGAGCAAGATGCATTGTGCATCAAGTTGCATTCAGATCTGAGTTTTGACTATCCATGGTGAAACTTGATTTATCAAGTGCTTGGGGAATCATTAATCACTGTCTTGCTTTCTAGAGTCTAGTCTTGTGATGAGGTTTTAGGGTTTCGCTCTTTTTCATCTCTAAAGCTGTGACATTTTACCATGAAAATCTTATTCATGCTTCGTTGTTTCTGCTGATTGCTATAGATAATTATACTTTTCTCGTTAATTTGATTGTATACTTTCAGCTACGATGTTGTCCGCTTCCCATCGGTGAAACCGTTACTGTGTATAAAGAGAGTCTCTTGCCACTCCCTAGTGACATTAAGGATAAGGATAATTAGTATGTAACTATCCTCCTATGCTTTGCACCAAGCTATTCCTGTTAGTTTTCATTGCATTATGATTAATGAATAAGTAATGAATAATATACATTGTGCATCAAGTTCCAATCAAATGCCACTTTTGTCTATGGATGATGAAATTGGAATTTATCAATGCTTAGGTAATCATTGATCATTGTCTTGCTTCCTAAAGCCTAGTCTTGTGGTGAGGGATTTTAACTTTTACATTATTTCTTTTTTCATGTGCAATGCAATGGTGATCTTTTCTGTAGGCCATCAGAGTCAGAAAGATGTCAAACAAGAAAAGAGAATTAGAAGAGAATGAGTGCACAACAGTCCACTTAATTCTGTTGTAAATAAAGTGTAGGATTGACAAATTGAGCTGGAAGAAGCTTCTAGACAATTTGATTTTATTTTGACTTTGCTTTGCTTTGCTTTAAAGTGTGATTTCCTTTCTTCCAACTATGAATCTGAAAAACTGGAACATTTGAAAGTCCAAATATAGCCTCCTCTAGTTGAATCCAATCTGTTATATTAAATGCTTTATCTTTATTCAATATTTCCTTGGTTGCATTATCATGTCTACACAGAATATCAAACATCAATATGAGATTTAACATGTAAACAAATTGTTAATTTATCAATTTAGTTTGCTCTTTAGTAGTATGTATTTCATTATTCTGCTTGTTGACATTTGAGATATTTGTGTTTGCCACTTGAATTATTCATTGTTCATAGAGCATGTGCTCGTAGGGCTTCCTATCATGATAGGTTAATTGAACCCCCTTAAGTTTTCTATTTTAACTTTATCTGTTGTTGTATCTGGTAATGAAACCTTGTAGCATGTTGATATAATTGTTATAGTGGTGTAAATTTTACATTTTATGTATGCCTTTTAACATTGTTTTATTAGGTACTTTATAGTTTTAGGATTAGCTTTTAGATATATTTTTATTAAATGCAATTCTGAACTTTTAAGCTGAGGTGTGGAATATGATAGCAAATGAAGACTTATATATAGGATAGCAAATGAAGACTTAACTTGCTAGCTTCCATTTTCTTTAAACCCCTTTCTGAATGTGTAACAGAAGATGGAAGCTATTGCACTCTAAAATTAATAGGTTAAAAAAAGGGGATGGCTGAGATTCATGAGCAGAACTAGATACAAATAAATGTTTTAGATCGAAATGTTAAATATTCCTTTCTTAATAGTAGGGATAATTTTATATTTGATCCCTCTTCAATTTTGTAGTGCATGTTCTTTCATTTCGCTTTCAAACTGTTAAGGCAGTGTCCAGAAACTCAGAGTAACCATATAGGAAAGAAGATTATGCTTTAAATGTACACTATTTAATACTTTGTTCAAAATGCAACATGGAGAAATCCTTTGAAACATAGGCCTATTTTATATATTTTAGAGTTTAGATTGATCTAACAATTTTGATGATCTAATACTTTACTCGATGCAGCAAAAGGCAGAGAAAAAGCTAGCAGCAACGTAAGAAAACAGTCACATGTAACACCACCATAAAATCACTTAATTGCGACATAACTAGAAATTCCAATATGAACAACTATAGTCTATAATTATTCTCAAATGCACTTATTTTGGCAGCTAATTTTGCCTGCATCTCTCGGGCCAACACATAGCAGTATCTTATTTTTGGCTACTTCTGTAGTTCTTTATTTGGTTGTATAGGTCTAACACTAGTCCTTGACTCAATTCATTGTATGGTATTTGTGTGCTATGTTAATAACTCAATACTATAATTAACTACTAAATCATTTATCATATAATGTATATATTTAGCCATATAAAAAATAGTCACTAAATTAATTGTTATATATTTGTCTATAAATACATGTATTTTGTTTTTAACCAAATTGAATTGGTTTAGTGGTCAGCTCACTCGCTGGCCAGACTCTTAAATGAAGCTCAGATTCGTGACAGATTATTTAGTATACACATAATATGATTATTGTTATTTTATATTTTGAAAAAGTTTGTTGGTCTTTATGTTTTATCGAATTTGCAATTTGGTTATTATATTTGTTTCCTTTCAATTGGATCTTTATATAAGTCTTTTCTGTATCAAAAGTGTTAAAATTATTGGAATATTCCCTTTAAAAAATGTGTTCAAAGATCTCATTAGATTCTTTCTTGTGAGTATTTTTAATTTGTAAAAAAATATTTCGTTAACTCCAATATTTTACTATTTTTTTCCTTCACAAATACATAATTACAAAATTTAAAGCAAAGACGAATAGAGTAATTAAATATTTAAAAATCAATCTTTTATTATTAGGCTATTTTTTTATATGATTCACACATGTGAGTTACGCTAGGGTTATGGAGTTTTAGGATGATATATAGTATACCCTGTTTAGGGGGAAAAGAAATCGGGTCGTCCGATTTTTTTTACAAAGAGAAGGGATGACACTCGAATAGGATATAGATGCAACGAAGCCAACCACAAAAGTAACTACATGCGCACCACGTGGAAGCATTACGAAGGTGACATTGCATGCACACCACGTGGAAGCATTACGAAGGTGACACTCGAATGAGATATAGATGCAGCGCACCACGTGGAAGCAGTACGAAGGTGACACCTAAATAAAATAAAGATGCCACGGAGCCAACCACAGAAGCAGCTGTATGCGCGGAGCCAACCACAGAAGCAGCTGTATGCGCACCACGTGGAAGCAGTTCGAAGGTGACACTCAAATGAGATAAAGATGCCACGAAGTCAACTACAGAAGCAGCTGCATGCGCACCACGTGGAAGCCAACCACAGAAGCAGCTGCATGCGCACCACGTGGAAGCAGTACGTGTATACGATCTGATTACTAAAATCATCGGACCGTCCGATTACAGTTCTTCCAATCAGTCCATCCGATTTGTTCTGTGTAATCATCACAATCCTATAAAACACCATATACCTCCATAACCATATTATACACCAACAATCACTCCATCAAAATTAAAAAAACTCTTTATATACCCATACATTTACAAAGATGAAAACTAGGTGCATGCACCTGAGTTTCCACATAACAATTTGGGGTTAATGCTTTATAAGCTTATCTAATAATCCCTTGTGTTCACAAGCAGATTCAAATCCCGTGTTGTACCAACGCAGAAACCCTAACAAAAGAACAAAGCTGAAGAGTGATCGATCATGGAGGAGAAGAAGCAGAAGAGCATTAACGACATCCTTCCTCTTGACCTGATTCAAAGAATCTTACTCAGGATTCCGGTCAAACATCTCGGCCGCCTCAAGTGCGTTTCGAAGCTTTGGCACTCTCTCATTTCCGATCCAGACTTTGCAGAATCGCATCTTCACCTCTCTCTTGCATCCACCCATGCGTGCATCTACAAAAAAAACTCCACGGAAGCTTACCTTATTCACCTTGAAGAAGCATTCAACGACAAAAATTATAAAGTAAGAGAGCTATCTTTCCCTTTCAAGAAGCCGCCACCTTCTGAGTTTCGTTTGATGGGATCCTGCAGAGGGTTTGTTCTCTTACACCAAGAGCCACACTTTTTTGTAGTATGGAACCCACTCACCGGATTCAGCAAAAGAGTATCTTACTCTTGGTTAGATATTGTTCATCGTACTAAGGGCAGGTACTTTAGATTTTCCGGTAATGCGATGCTGTATGGATTTGGTTACGATGCTACACTGGATGACTACTTACTTGTTATAGCTTGGAAGGATAGTAACTGCCCACTCTTAGATTGCTTCTCCTTGAAAACCAATTCATGGATTAATCTTGATGCTGCAGTCCCCAAACCATTGAGTCTTATGGAGTGGCGATCTCGTGGGTTGTTCTTGAATGGCTCTATTCATTGGTTTTCTTACTATCTTGAAAAACATCACAGTGATGGTCTTCTTGTATTTGATCTGAAGGAAAGAAGTTTCTCAAAGATATCTTTGCCTGAACAACTCGAAATGCGTGATGCTGCCACATTTTTCATACTAGGAGGGTGCCTAGCCTTGTGTTCTCAGGACTATGTTGGATGTAAAACACACATATGGGTGATGAAAGAATACAAAGTGCACTCATCTTGGACTTTGTATGTCATTCCTTGTTTAGAGTTTGAGCCTCTATGCTTATCCAATGATCGTGACGTTGTTGCAGTAATATATAGATCATTAAAGTTTGCCAAATATAATCTCAGAGAAGAACTGCTCCAACGGTTTAGATGTCCTCTTTTTCGACTGCAGACTTTCAACTGGACATGGTGCACTGTATATACAGAGAGTCTCTTGCCGTTCCCTAGTAATAGTAAGCATAAGGATAAGAAGAAGAAGAAGAATGCTATTTAAGTATTCTGCTATGCTTTGCGCCACATTATTCCTGCTAGTTTTTAAACTTTGTGATTAATGTAGAAGTACTGAGCAAGATGTATTGTGCATCAAGTTGCATTCAGATCTGAGTTTTGACTATCCATGGTGAAACTTGATTTATCAAGTGCTTGGGGAATCATTAATCACTGTCTTGCTTTCTAGAGTCTAGTCTTTGTGGTGAGGTTTTAGGGTTTAGCTCTTTTTCATTTCTAAAGTTGTGACATTTTACTATGAAAATCTTATACATGCTTCGTTGTTTCTGTTGATTGCTATAGATAAATATACTTTTCTCATTAATTTGATTGTATACTTTCAGCTGCCATGTTAGCTTTGGCAACGCCACAAATATTTTTTAGCTGATGTGTATCCTTATAATGTTAGGCACATCAGAATGAAATCAAACACATAAGATCTATCGTAATGTCATACAAGTAATCAATATGTGACTGATAAAATTGTTAGTCAAAAAGCATTGGTAATTAACCAAGAATTGATGTAGAGACTGAGTTGGTTACTTGAACTAGGTGTTACGAAAGGGCAACTACATAACCTAATTTATAACTCAAGAAATAAAGAAGAAAAACTGGCGATGAAACTGGACATGCCAGTAGAGTTTCATAACAAACACTTGGTCAAAGCGAAATGTGTATGCGTATTACAAATACATTGATTTTTTCTCAAATTCCCCTGTTTTGTAAAGCAACTCTCAAAGACTCAAATACATCAAACACATTACTATTAAATATTGACCCTCACCCTGTTTAGTGTAAGGCTTCAAAGGAGCTGACACTTGAAACAACACATACGCATATAGTGACAGGGCGTTTACACTTCTTGACCTGTCTTCTTCTTCGAAACCAAGAAATTGTTTTTCTTCGTTGAAACAAAAAAATTGTTCTTAATCAGACTGCTATCTAGACATCTAGTTAGTTACTAAGGATTTTTATATTCTTACTTTAACTTAATACATTTAAACTAATATGTAAAAGAAATTACCAATCTAGGACAGATAGATCAGACTAAAGTAGCAAGTAATTTTCAGAATTTACTTAATGCATAAGTCAAAACAGTATTGAATAGAAATAAAGCAACATTAAAATGCTACAAAAGAATGATATACACAGCTAATTAAGAATCCACTTGATATTATTTACTATAATAGTGATTGTAGTAAAACGTAACACAATTTATGCTATTAAAAAGCAAATTATGTTTACTACATTACATCACATCAGAGTACCGTATATTAGAAGATGGGTCAAATTGAACAGTTAAAAAAAAGTAGTGGATAAAGAAGCTAAAGTATGTTGTATGCTAATGGGAACAAGTTAATGGTAGTTTCTTATTTGGTGGTATAGGACATGACAGTGATCATAACTTGGATGAATTTACTTGTATTAAAAAAAAAAAGCAATATATGGTTGCTTTTCTTGTTCAGTCAAAATCAATATCAACATTATTGTTGATATAGTCAAGGACCACAACTGTTCTGAAAGTTCATCCCAGTTGCAGTCTTTGATGATCAGATGTTGGAGAGATGACATTGCACCTTTCTCTAGTATCCATTCTTTGACACCCATCCTTTTCAAATGAAACACTTCAAGATTTGGGAAGCTTTTTGCTGCAAGGCTAAGAGAGTCTTCACTGAACATCCCTCGTGAGGTTACTTTGAGAACACGTAGGCTGGTAAGTTCTCCTAGATTGTTCAAGAAACAGTAGCTAAAGTTAAGCTCATCAAGTTCATACTACATCGTTATATTTATCTTGGTAATCTTTGAAGGAAATTCACGTGAAGAGTGACAAGTTGGAGGATTTGGAAATTCGGCAAACAATCTTTTCCTGATGTATCAGGTGGAATGGTTTTACTAGTCACACATAACATTCTTTTAAGATGTTTCAATTTCTTGAGCCTCCATATTCCATACGAGAGGTTATAATGGGAAGCAAGCTCAAGGGTGCAGATTGGATCAGGATGATCCTCTTTTGGACAGTCCACATCCCGATTGAGTCTCAAGTATCTTAAATGGATGCACATACTCATATCCTTGTGTATAAGCTTTTGCTATTTTCAGGATTGTGTTACAAATTTTGTATTCTAAACTATGTTGTGGACACTATAACAGTCTTGTATCTCTGTTTCTTTCCTCTGTTTCTCTAGGCGGCTCTATAACAAAAAAAAAAAAAAAAAAAAAACTACTTTTTTAATAGAATAGACCCCAAAAAATATGGTTGTTTAATAGCTAAAGATTAGGTAAAGAATGTTGTAATGTTAGAATAATCATATCTGCCTCATATCTTTTTTATAGAATTATTTTTTATTTTATATTATAAAAACTACTCCTATATCATAAAAACTACTCCTACCCAATTATAAGAAAGAAAATTAATTTTATGTTATTCAATATAATAGGCATTACTTTTTGGGCTTTATAATGGATTAAGCATCAAATTATGCAAATTTTAAGATGTTTTATTTTATCAATTATAGAGACAAAATATACATTTTTTTTTTAATCTTACTCATTGTTAACCCGATTGATTCTAAGTATTTACAAGCATATTATGGCAAACTCAAAATGAAAAAAAAAAAAAAACTCTAAACGTTATATCGCACAAAATTAATACTTAATTACTTTGTATGCCAGACCCCAGAATTTATTATAAAGAATGTAATAAAGCTTAAGGCAAATTTTTTGCACGTAAAATGTAGTGAAGACAAGCTAAGCTACTCACTTTATATTTGTATATAAAATATAAATATATTTTTTAATATATATTTTATATTTTGATATTTATTTTATACAAATAAATAATTTAAAATTAGAGGTTAATTTATCATTTTTATATTCTTATAAATCAATCTTTTTAGAATAAAGACTCAATATGGTCCTTGTCCATTTTTACGAAAGACAACATGATCTCTGTCCAAAAAAATGAACACTTCGATTTTCAATCTTCTTATTTTTGGACAATACAATTTATCTGTTAAAAAATTGTTAAATAATAACAAAAATTAATTTTGTGTAAGTTTTATTTATATTTTGTGGGGTTTTAAACCTCCACAAAATTCTTTTCAACAATATAACAAATTACTACTACTACCATTAGTCCACTACCTTCTTCATCCTCATTATTATCACTCCTACCTTTATTATTTTTAGTACTTTATCATCGTCATTATCTCCTCTACCGTCATCATCGCTGATACTAATATTATCAACATCAAAGTTTTCTTCTTTCATTTCTTATTCAATGTTATTTTTTTCCTTTAAAAGGTATTTGTACTATAATAACTTTTTTTTGTGGCATCATTTTCATCAATAGTTTTTCTTCACTTAACCACTATTGGTGAAAGAATTTTTCAAAAACAAACTTATTAATAGTTTGTGGCACCACAAAACTAATTTTTAGGGGTAGGGGTGAGCACGGGTAGCGGGTAGCCGATTACCCATCCGAACCGAACCGAACTAATTAAATTGATTCTGGAACCAACGGGTAATCGGGTTCAACCCAAACTAAACCGATGGTCTTTGTTAGTGATTGGTTCGGGTATCGGTTCTGGGGGTGCGGAACCCAAACCAACCCGCGAATCCGATTATATATTAATTAAATAAAAAATAAAAAATATATATGACTTTTTCATTAGACAAAGATTATTCATTATTAATATGTTTGGATTTTAATGAGTTTAGTTTTTAATGTATTTGGTGTTTAACATGTTTGGATTATTTCTATTGATGTTACATGTTTATTGTACTTGTTGAATTTTTAAGATAAAAATTTGATTTTTTTTTTTTATGAATTTCAAAGTCATCGGGTACCTAATTACCCGAACCGAACCAATCCGTTCTTAATCGGTTTGGTTTGGTTTGGTTCGGGTACATGTATAAAAAAACACAAATCCGAACCAAACCGAACTAATTATATTTTGATCGATTCGGTTCTAATTTTACTATGAACCCGAACCAAACCGATCCGTGCTCACCCCTATTTAGGGGTGTATGCGGATCGGATCGGATCAAATATGGCTGAAAATTCGATCCGATCCGCACAATTTCCATCAGATCAGATCGAATATGATATCCGCTTTTTTTAGTGTTGGATCCGATCCGATATGCAAATTGAACCTTCTCTTTTTAATCATATTTCTATGTAAAAAATTCCATAAAAATATTTCTTTCATATTTTTAAACTTATTTATTTCTAAAATATTTTTAATCAATTTTTTTCTAAATAACAAAAATAAAATAAAATAATATATGAATAATAATTACTAACTAAAACATTCAAACAAGTAAATATAATACCATATATATATAATTATTATTGTGTGGATCTGCGAATCGGATGCGCGGATGTAGAGCAGATATTTACGATCCAATCCGATCATTCTGCAGATTAGATTGTATCTATAATTTTTGAATCAGATGTGGATATTCACTGCGGATCTGCGGATACGATTCGATCTATGAACACACTTACTAATTTTTGTTATTATTTATCGAATTTTTTAATAGAAAAAACATATTATCTCAAAATAAAAATGTTGAGTTAAAATGTCATTTTTTTTAAAACAAAAATCGCTTTGTCTTTTGTAATGGACGAGAAATGAATTGAATATTTACTCGTCTTTTTATTATTACCCATAAATTTACAAAAAAAAAAACAATTTGAAGTTTAATACTCTCTACTTTCTAAGTTTATCAAATAAAATAAAAATTTAGGTGCAGTTAATTTATAAAAAGTTGATAATTGAGATTCGACTTCATATAAAGTTAATAATTCATTTGACGACTCTCACTTACTAAATAATCCCTTGTATTCAGGAGCAGTTTAGTTTTCACCGTCAAATAATCCCTTGTATTCGGGAGCAGTTTAATACTCTCAATTCACGTAGTCGACTGCAGTTTAGTTTTTACCATCAAATAATCCCTTGTATTCAGGAGCAGATTCAAATCCCCTTTTGTACCAACGCAGAAACCCGAAACAAGAGAACAAAGCTGAAGAGTGATCGATCATGGAGGAGAAGAAGCAGAAGAGCATCAACGAAATCCTCCCTGTAGAGCTTATTCAGAGAATCTTACTGAGGATTCCGGTCAAACATCTCGGCCGCCTCAAGTGCGTTTCGAAGCTTTGGTACTCTCTCATTTCCGATCCACACTTTGCCGAATCGCATCTTCACCTCTCTCTCGCACCCACTCATGCGTGCCTAAAATACTCCACGGAAGCTTACATTGTTCACCTAGAAGAAGTATTTAATGGCGACAATTACGAACTGAAAGAGGTATCTTTCCCTTTCAAGACGAAGCCACCTCCTGGGTTTGGTGTCGTGGGGTCCTGCAGAGGGTTTGTTCTCTTTTGTCGACGGCCACATCTTTTTGTAGTATGGAACCCACTCACTGGATTCAGCAAAAGAATATCTTGCTCTTGTATCGTTGATCGTAGTAAGCGGAGGTCCGTTAAGCTTCCTGGTGATTCCAATCTGTATGGATTTGGTCATGACGCGTCACGGGATGATTACTTAGTTGTTGTAGGTTGGTTAGATGGCGGTGGCAACTGCCAGCACTTAGATTGCTTGTCCTTGACAACAAATTCATGGATTAATCTTGATGTTGCACTCCTCAAACCATTGGGTAGTATGTGGTGCCGACCTCGTGGGTTGTTCTTGAATGGCTCTATTCATTGGTTGTTTTCCTCTCTTGAAGGTGAAGGTCTTCTTATATTTGATTTGAAAGAAAGAAGCTTTTCAAAAATATCTTTGCCTGAACAACTCATAACGGGTCGTAATCACAGATTTGTCATACTAGGAGGGTGCCTAGCCTTCTATTCTCATGACTATTTTGAACATAAAACAGACATATGGGTGATGAAAGAATACAAAGTGCAGTCATCTTGGACCTTGTATGCGATTCCTGGTTTAAAGTTTGATCCTCTATGCTTATCCAATGGTAGTGACATTATTGGAGTAGATCCTTTTCCAGCATCTATTCCGGTCGAATCATTAAAGCTTGTCAAATATAATATCAGAGAAGAGCTGCTCCAACATTTTACATGTCCTCCTCGTCTTCGACACCATGCTTACTACTATGGAAGTTGCACTTATACAGAGAGTCTCTTGGTGCTCCCTAGTGATAGTAAGCATAAGGATAAGAAGAAGAATGATATTTAACTATTCTACTATGCTTTGCACTAGATTATTCGTGCTAGTTTTTAAACTTTGCGATTAATGTAAAAGTACTGAGCAGATGCATTGTGCATCAAGTTGCATTCAGATCTCAGTTTTGACTATCCATGGTGAAACTTGATTTATCAAGTGCTTCGGGAATTATTAATCACCGTCTTGCTTTCTAGAGTCTAGTCTTGTGGTGAGGTTTTAGGGTTTAGCTCTTTTTCATTTCTAAAGTTGTGACCTTTAACATGAAAAGCTTATACATGCTTTGTTATTGTGATGATTGCTATAGATAAATCTACTTTTTTTTATTGATTTGATTGTATACTTTCAGTTACGATGTTAGCTTTGGCAACGCCACAAATATTTTTTAGCTGATGTGTATACTTATAATGTTAGGCACATCACAATGAAATTAAACTCATAAGATTTATCTTATTGTCATACAAGTAATCAATATGTGACTGATAAAACCTGTTAGTCAAAAAAGCATTGGTAATTAACCAAGAATTGATGTAGGGGCTGAGGTGCTTACTTGAAATGGGTGTTACAAATGCATTGAAT